>NW_011494960.1:2917585-2962812 GCF_000754665.1 Bison bison bison | reverse complement strand
AAGATATGCCAGTTGACTAAGCAAGAACAAAATTTTACAGCCAAGTGAAAATTTTAAATTATCTATCTATCTATCTACCTATCTATATAAACACACACACACACACACACACATACGGGCATCCCTGGTGGCTCAGTGGTAAATAATCTGCCTGCCAATACAGGAAACGTGGGTTCAAGCCCTGGGTCAGGAAGATACTCTGGAGAAGGAAATGGATGGCAACCCACTCCAGTTTTCTTGACTGGGAAATCCCATGGACAAAGGAGCCTGGCGAGCTACAGTCCATGGCGTCTCAAGAGTCAGACATGACTTAGTGACTCAACCACAACAACATACACATATATATCTCAGTAATTCACAAAATGTAGTGAAAGGAAATGCCATGAGTATGGTAGGTTTAGATTTCATTCCATAAATATTATTTGAGTGCCTATGTATGAGCATTTTAAAAGTACATATATTTTTCACTTGGAGAAACATCCCAGTTCATTATCATTACAGTTTTGTAACTGGGAATATTGAAGCTCAAAGAAGTTTATTATTTTCCTACGACAACCTAGCTAGAAAGCAACAGAAGCAGAATTTGAAGTCAGGGCTGTCTGAAGTCAGAGACTTCCTCCTGTCCTGTGATGCTTCTGAATGCTATTGCTTCATACCTTTAGCATCAGCATTATTCCAAGCTGGCTCTAAAGATTGCGAGAGCTCCTCTGTTGGTGTCTTAAATCAGCAGCCGCATTTTATACAATGAAAGGCTCAGGGACTGCTTCCATATGGAGCACCAGCAAGAGTGCTTGGCTTCTGCCCAATATTTTCTCCAGCATTGCTTTCCAATATCCTAGTCTGTTTTCTAATCCTAAATGAGTGTAGCACTGGTTGAGGTAACTTCTATGCTGTTGAGAATAACAACTGATGCATAACCTATGCATATTCATGAGTGGAATTATAGCAATGCATGAATGCTCTACATTAGTGCCTTATGATCAACACATACTTCCTCTCTTTTTGTTGTTGTTGTGTAAAATAAAGGAAGGGGGGAGTTAGTAAGCTTAGTCACTAATCAAAGATAATTAAATCATTATCATTCTCAACATTTATCTGGGCTTCTGTGAGTCAAGCAGAAGTCAACTTTTAAGGTATTGTTTTAAGACAGGCCCTATGAAAAATGTAACAGAGGTGCTGTTGGAATCTCTTTGTTAAAGCAAAGAATCAGAAACAGTCTATCTAGAAAGCATAGGCAAATTTAATTCAGTGGTTGCCAAAATGTTCTGCAGTTATTAGGGGCTAAATAATATTCAAAAAAGGAATGAACAAATACATAGTGTTTTCTGAATAAAAGTAAGATTGCAATAAATTTGAAATATTTAAATGGGATGAGTGTAAGTTTGTGATCCTTCCCATGAAAGTTTCCCGTGAAATCTGTATTTGTATACCTGTAGGTCAGTTCTTTTCAGTATACACTGCACACTCAAACACCATTGTCAGGAAAGGATGATCTACATCATGGCTCTTAACTGTGGCATGAAATAAAGTTAATATTGACCCTGAGCTAGTCATAAGTTTGCGACAAGAGCAATTTTAACATCTTTTTATATTTTAGGCTCTGTTCTACGTCCTGATGATATAATGGTGAGCAAATACAACAATAGTTCTTAACTGCATGAATCTAAGGTTTAGAGTGCGAGACAGTCCTTAATAGAAAAAGCAAACAAATTCATGTATAATATGAATCTGGGACATAAACAATGAAACAGTGTTACATGGTGTAATGAGTACATGGATGAAAAAGAGTCTGATGAACTCCAGCTCATCAGAAGCCTGGAGGACAGCCTACTTGTACATTGATAGTGGAAGCAAACACCATTTTAGTGGGTTGAGATATATGATGTGGGTGAGAAATCTGAAGATGCCAAGCATAGACAGACACTTGGCTCTTAAGAGGATGAGAGAGAGAAAAAGGAGGAAAAAATGGGGGTAGGCAGGCTTGGTTTAGTTTTGATAAAACTGACTTAAGTATTTTAAAATACCAACAGGAATAAGCACATTAAAAGGGATAAGCTAAAATTAGGGGAAACTGATACTGCAAATGTCTAAGAAGAGTAGAAGGGAGAAGGAAGAACATAGACTTATTTTAATAGGAGAAACTAAGGAAATAATGGGTTTGAAATGAGTTAAGGTTGTAAGAGCAAGAGATTGAGGGAGCTTTATCTGATGACTTTGATTTTCCCCATGCAGTAGTTAAGGACATATGCTAAGGATGATGGAAAAGGCAATGGCACCCCACTCCAGTACTCTTGCCTGGAAAATCCCATGGATGGAGGAGCCTGGTAGGCTGCAGTCCATGAGGTCGCTGAGGGTTGGACACGACTGAGCGACTTCACTTTCACTTTTCACTTTCATGCATTGGAGAAGGAAATGGCAACCCACTCCAGTGTTCTTGCCTGGAGAATCCCTGCTGTCTATGGGGTCGCACAGAGTCAGACACGACTGAAGTGACTTAGCAGCAACAGCAGCAGCTAAGGATGAGTGACAAGTTGGGAAAGCTGGAGATTTAAGAAGAGAATTTGAAAAAGCCCTTGCAATAAAAATATGTAGGCCTGACCAGAAAAGCATAATCATATTACCAAAGAGTGTGGAAGATGTATTTGCTACTGTTGATCATAAAAATGTAGTAATAACAAGATACAATGTAAAGCAACTTTCTCCAGCATCTCTTACATACTTTAATTTGTACATAGAGAAAGTAGAGAGTGAGTTAATGGAGGAAAAGGGAAAATGGTACAGATACAGATAGTTTGAGGTCAGTGGCAAGAATCTTACTAAAAAGCTAAGCTCTGGACTCTAACATGGTTTGAATAACTGCTATTTTACTCTTGTATAAAATTGTAAGAATGTCAAAACAAATTCCTTTTATTCTGTCCAAAATTGTGATGGGAAATATTGATTTGCTTTTGTTAAGTGTAAGTTTTGTTGATAGAGAATTCAAATCTTATGCAACATTTCCAAGATCTTATACTCCAATCTTGTTGTTGTTGATCTCTAAGAATCAACATTTTGCTGCCCTTTGACTCCTGCTTCTAAGGGAATAGTCTCCTATTTTGCCCTGTGCCAATTACCACCTCCTTATATTTTGCAGAACAATTCCTCTATCCTCTAATACAACATCATAGACAGACTTTACTGAGAGTCCTTTAGGGATGTGAGGTAGAAGGCTCACATGTACGCCATAGGAAACCACTTCAAAACCTTCTTGGTAATTTCTTCCTCAAAGTCTCTTTTCAGTAACCCACTCCAGGATCACTTCTGTGTCGTCTTTCTTCTTCTCATCATTTCTTCACACAGATTCAAGCTCTTCCTTTTTACTTGTGTTTCTCTATTAGCTGCAAGAGAAATACCTCCACCAGTTGTAACAGATAACCTTCTGACTTCTTTGAATCTAGAGTGGGTTGCCATTTCCTTCTCCATCTTTAAATCTAGCTATCAACAGTTTTACATTTGGTCCCTGGAATAAGTTTATCAAAACATCCTAACAAAGATGGGTCTCTCTGCAAAAAAAATTCTCATGCTTGTTTCAAAGGGAGTGGAATTTCCCCCAACAGAGCCTTCTGAGGAAGTACTTCTGAGAGACATACCTTGATTTCAGACTCCTTGCCTCCAGAATTGTGAGAGAAAAATTTCTCTTGTTTTAAGCCACCAAGTCAGTATTTGTTGCAGCAGCCCTAGGAAACTATTTCACATATGGAAGCACACCAGTTAATGTGATGTTTAGGCTTTTCTCTGCTTCTTCATTTACTTCATTTCTTACTCTTGAGAAAAAGGATGAACTCTGAACGAATATTTAGCAGTAGTATATAGGCATTGGAGAAGGCAATGGCACCCCACTCCAGTACTCTTGCCTGGAAAATCCCATGGACGGAGGAACCTGGTAGGCTGCAGTCCATGGGGTCGCAAAGAGTCAGACACGACTGAGCGACTTCACTTTCACTTTTCACTTTCATGCATTGGAGAAGGAAATGGCAACCCACTCCGGTGTTCTTGCCTGGAGAATCCCAGGGACGGGGGAGCCTGGTGGGCTGCCGTCTATGGGGTCACATAGAGTCGGACACAACTGAAGGGACTTAGCAGCAGCAGCATGTAGACATGCATGCCATCACCTCTTTGTTCTCCCTTTTTCTTTGGGTGCTAGCTGCCACCAGGAACCCTGTCTTTTGATCTCTCCCTCCATGTTCTGAGTTACAGAGTAGAGATGTGTGTGGGTAAATCATTTTCCAGCATAGCCTATGAGTGGGCATGTAAACATGCTCAATTATTAGGTCTAGTATTAGGAAGTCAATTATTGTCATACACACACACCAAAGCCAGAATCTCCTATTTTAGTGTGATTTTAGTGATATCCTTAGAAATAAGGATATTATATTTTTTTCTACACCTGTTGATTCAGACTTCTAACTTCAGAATTTATTTCTACTTTAGTCAGTTCTAGAATCTCTTGGAATTTTATTTCTTTCCTTAACTAACTCAACCTTTTCTACAGCTCCATCTCAAGCTCCACCTCACGTGAAATGGTTGAAAAGAAAAGGAGCTACAGATTTGTGGAATCAGAGGACGATTTCATAGTTTAACATGACACCAAAGAAGTATATGTGATTTCTGACTTCTTAGTAGCAATAATGGAAATCTAAAGACAATATAGCCACATATTAAAAATTTAGACAGAAAATTACTTTCAACCTAGAATCCAAAACCCCAGCCAAAATATCCATCAAGTGTGTGGGTAGAGAAACTTATTTTTCTAGCAAGAGGATGCAGCAGCTGAAGAGCTTACTCCTGACTGAATGACTATCTTATCAGACAGATTTGACTCCATGAAATGTTGATTAAAAGATTTTTACTGAATTATAAGAAGGTGTAAAGAGATTTGGCAAGACACAAGGTTCCAAATAGGAAAAGAAGTACGTCAAGGTGGTATATTGTCACCGTGCTTATTTAACTTATATACAGAGTACATTATGAGAAACGCTGGGCTGGATGAAGCACAAGCTGGAATCAAGATTGCTGGGAGAAATATCAATAACCTCAGATATGCAGATGACACCACCATTATGGCAGAAAGTGAAGAAGAACTAAAAAGCCTCTTGATGAAAGGTGAAAGAGGAGAGTGAAAAAGTTGGCTTAAAGTGCAACATTCAGAAAACTAAGATCGTGGCATCTGGTCCCATCACTTCATGGCAGATCGATGGGGAAACAGTGAGAGACTTTATTTTGGGGGGCTCCAAAATCACTGCAGATGATGATTTCAGCCATGAAATTAAAAGATACTTACTCCTTGGAAGAAAAGTTATGATCAACCTAGACAGCATATTAAAAAGCAGAGTCATTACTTTGCCAACAAAGGTCCATATAATCAAAGTTATAGTTTTTCCAGGAGTCATGTATGGATGTGAGAGTTGGACTATAAAGAAAGCTGAGCACCAAAGAATTGATGCTTTTGAACTGTGGTGTTGGAGAAGACTCCTGAGAGTCCCTTGGACTGCAAGGAGATCCAACCAGTCCATCCTAAAGGAGATCAGTCCTGAGTGTTCATTGGAAGGAATGATGCTGATGCTGAAACTCCGATATTTTGGCCACCTGATGCGAAGAGCAGACTCATTTGAAAAGACCCTGATGCTGGGAAAGATTGAGGGCAGGAGGAGAAGGGGACAACGGAGGATGAGATGGCTGGATGGCATCACCGACTCGATGGACATGAGTTTGAGTAAACTCCGGAAGTTGGTGATGGACAGGGAGGCCTGGCGTGCTGCCGTCCATGAGGTCACAAAGAGTCAGACACAACCGAGAGACTGAACTGAACTGACAAGAATATTAGGAAGTATTTACTCCAGGGAATAATGAAAAAGATGCTCAAGAAAGGAAAATTATGCCATCAGTAAAAATATAATTGGTTACAACAAATAATTACGACACAATTATATTGAATAAATGAAGGAAAAGAGTGAAAGGAGAAAGGTAAAATCATTTTCTTTTTTATATCATAATACTATGCCATTCAATGTATTTGATTATTCAAAAAATGCATGTATATATGTGCTCACAATTTTATAAATAAATAAGAGAAAAAGCAGTCCAAAGAAATAATTGAAGGGAGATTTCCAAAGACAGAAGTAAGGAAATCATAAGGACAGCTATATTTGTTTTAAGCGTCTGTGTATTATTTAACTTTCCAAATAGTCTGCAAGTATTACTTCAAGAAGAATAAAAGTTTATTTAAAATGGAAAAATAAGTCTATGAAATGTGTCTTGCAAACTTGATTTATTAATAGATATTCATGAAATAAACCTACTAGCTATAGAGTGAAACAATATAAATTTCTCCCTGCAGTTATATATTGGTATGCAATTGGTACAATTTGGTGATGAAAAACAAATAGGCAAGAGATAAAAATTGGAGCCTTGGGCTTTAAGGTAGGAGTGAAAATAAATATACATATAAATAAAAATATAAGGAAAAAATTGAACTGAAATACTAGGCATCCACAAAATAAAGATAGAAGATTGGAAGCAAAACCTTGGGTGCTTATATTTTCTGAGCAGGAGGAAAAATTTGAAGAACTTTACATTCTTTAAATATAGCATAGTGAATTTATATATGTATAGATTATATATATATATATTAGAGAGCAAACTTATTAGACTTATGTATATTTTAAGAGATTTCTGTAAGGTAAGAAACTGCTACTGTTGCTGGGAACAAAACAAAAATTCCTGCCCTCATGTACATTATCGTCTGCACAAGTATTGTTTGAGTACATATAAAATATTTACAAAACTTACGACACATTAGAGCCTAATGTGGAGTCTAAAAAGAAACTTCAAGAAATACCAAAACACAATATATTAATTAGGTGCAATGACAAATATGTCTAAGTAAAATTAATTGAAAACGTCAGAAAGTGTCATTGTGTTTGAAATTGAAAATAGCTACATTCAGTTCAGTTCAGTTCAGTCGGTCAGTTGTGTCTGACTCTTTGCAACCCCATGAATCACAGCACGCCAGGCCTCCCTGTCCATCACCAACTCCTGGAGTTCACTCAGACTCACGTCCATCAAGTCAGTGATGCCATCCAGCCATCTCATCCTCTGTCATCCCCTTCTCCTCCTGCCCCCAATCCCTCCCAGCATCAGAGTCTTTTCCAATGAGTCAACTCTTTGCATGAGGTGGCCAAAGTACTGGAGTTTCAGCTTTAGCATCATTCCTTCCAAAGAACACCCAGGACTGATCTCCTTTAGAATGGACTGGTTGGATCTCCTTGCAGTCCAAGGAACTCTCAGGAGTCTTCTCCAACATCACAGTTCAAAAGCATCAATTCTTCAGTGCTCAGCTTTCTTCACAGTCCAACTCTCACATCTATACATGACCACCGGAAAAACCATAGCCTAGACTAGACTAACCTTCGTTGGCAAAGTAATGTCTCTGCTTTTCAATATGCTATCTAGCTAGGTTGGTCATAACTTTCCTTCCAAGGAGTAAGTGTCTTTTAATTTCATGGCTGCAGTCACCATCTGCAGTGATTTTGGAGCCCCCAAAAATAAAGTCTGACACTGTTTCCACTGTTTCCCCATCTATTTCCCATGAAGTGATGGAACCGGATGCCATGATCTTCATTTTCTGAATGTTGAGCTTTAAGCCAACTTTTTCACTCTCCTCTTTCACTTTCCTCAAGAGGTTTTTTAGTTCCTCTTCACTTTCTGCCATAAGGGTGGTGTCATCTGCATAGCTACATTATTTCAAAGTAATTCACAATTCTCAAAATATAATAGAAATTATAAAAAATTTAGATAATTAAAAAAATGATTGCATAACATTTAAACACTTTGGGATGTAAGTAAAGCTGTCTTAATAAGAAAAATATATAACCCTAAATTCATATTAAAACAGTAAGTTGCTAAGCTATAAAAAAAAAAAAGAACAGCATATTCAATTCAAGGAGGAGAAGGAGGGAAATAATAAATGCAAAAGTAGAATTTCACAAGATAGAAAACAAAGAAACTTTGTAGATGAAAATGCTACAATCAAATATTATATTATTTCTTTGGAAAAATACTGATGAAGTCAGCAAAATCAATTAAAATATGAGTGAAAGTATAAATTAATACTGGAATTTTATTTCATATGTGGTTGAAGTGTTTTTTTTTTTTCCCCATCAAAGAATAATATGTAAAACTTACTGCAAAAATTATAACTGTGATACAGTGGTTATTTCTTAGAAAAATATGAAGTATGAAAATGGACTTAAGTGAAAAACTAAATGAATCAGTAGTAACACTAGACTGGTTAAACTCTAGCTAGCTCTGCAGTCAAAGATCATAATACATTTTTATCCAGACTTCATTTGAAATAACTGTATTTAGGGAAATTTTTATTTATGTTTAAATCCCTGGATCGAAGATCTCTCCAGAGAGATTCCCACAACTGCAGGGGACAGAATTATTTTTTAGAATAAAAGCTGGTGCCAACAAATACAAGCAGTTTGACTTTGTGCAAGTTACTTACTTTTCTTAAATTTACTTACTTTTAGTAGCTCGTTTCATAAAATTGTTATACAGATTATGTGAGATTTACTTAAGTAAAGCATTTAACCCTTATTCAGAGCTGAAGTACATCGTTCACACCTATTATTATTGCATCTGAAGGGGGCCTAATTAGTATCCATTAATATTCCCTCCTCTGTGATCTCATTGCACAATGGCCATTTTGCATTTAACACAGTTATTTATATTGTATTTCTTTCTATGTCTGCCTTTCCCACTATATTAAGAGTTCAAAGGCAAGGCAGAGACTTACTCATTTTTTATTCTTTAAGTCTAGCAATGACATTCATTATTTGTTAAATTAATTACTAAATGAATAAAACAAGCAATTAATCATTTCATCTGCCTATTTATGTTTACGTAGCCACTGTGTATGAAATCCTACATCATTTGGTCTTGCTTTACTAATTAGCTGGTAAAGAATCAGCCTGCAATGCAGGAGACCTAGGTTCTGTCCCAGGGTTGCAAAGATCCCCTGGAGAAGGGAAAGGCTACCCACTCCAGTAGTCTGGCCTGGAGAATTCCATGGACTGTATTGCCCATGGGGTTGCAAAGAGTTGGAAGGACTGAGCAATTTTCACTTTCACTTAGCATAAAAAAATTAATAAAAGCATAAACATATTAACATTTTTGAGGTTTTGAGTGAAAATTTATTTGATGAAAATTTCTAATTCTTGCAAAACTGGCCTTTTATATTTAATGCCAAGTGCTGTTAATCTGAATGATCTAAATTTTGAGAGAATACATATATGTATCACATATATATATTTGTTTAGTTTAATACTTATATATACATGTATAACATATATAATTATATAGACAAATATATATTTTATGTAAACAAAAATAAGTGTATAATATATGAACATTAAAACAAAGTTTTATATAACCCAATATATAAATGAGCTTATTTATATACTGTATGCATAAAAACTGAGGGCTTCCCAGGTGGCGCATTTGTAAAGAATCCTCTTGCCAACGCAGGGCACTCAAGAGACATGGGTTTGATCCCTGGGTCGGGAAGATCCCCTGGAGTAGGAAATGGCAACCCACTCTAGTATTCTTGCCTGGAAAATTCTATGGACAGTGAAGCCCTGGTGAGCTACAGTCCATAGGGCTGCAAAAGAGTTGGACACAACTGAGTATGCATGCATGCACATGTAAAAACTATGTAACTTATATGCAAATATACATGTATTGAGAGAATATATACATATATACTACTTTTATATCCTACCTATATCAGAAGATGTTTATGTGCAGCTCAGTCATGTCCAACTACTTGTGACCCCATGGACTGTAGCCCATCAGGCTCCTCTGTCTACAGGATTTTCCAGGCAACAATACTTGAGTGGGTTGCCATTTCCTTTTCCAGGGGATCTTCCCAACCCAGGGATCAATTTCACATCTCTTGTGTCTCTGGCATTGGCAGGCAGGTTCTTTACCACTGGTGCCACCTGGAAAGCCATATCAGAAGATAGGATGGGATTAATAAAAATGCAGATATTGACCTGTACTATTAAAAAGAATTATATAATGATGAGGTCAGGATTCTAGTTGTTTCAAAAACAGATTGATTTGAGTTTTGCTAAAAGTTTACCTTTGAGCTTCCTGGCAACCAAGAGAAAAGAACAATATATTTCTTTGTATCTCATAGTTAGACATCCCTCTGTTTGCTGCTAAGTCGCTTCAGTCATGTCTGAATCTGTGTGACCCCATAGACGGCAGCCCACCAGGCTCCCCTGTCCCTGGGATTCTCCAGGCAAGAACACTGGAGTGGGTTGCCATTTCTTTCTCCAATGCATGAAAGTGAAAAGTGAAAGTGAAGTCGCTCTGTTGTGCCCGACTCTTAGCGACCCCATGGACTGCAGCCTACCAGGCTCCTCCGTCCATGGGATTTTCCAGGCAAGAGTACTGGAGTGGGGTGCCATTGCCTTCTCCGAGGCTGTCTATAAACAAAGTGGTGTCTGACTCTTTGCAACCTATGGACTGTAGCCCACCAGCCTCCTCTGTCTATAGTGTTAAAGTTTCCTTAGGCATTTTAGGGTAAGATATAGTAAATACTAAGTTAAAAATTGTCTTCAGTAGCAAAGGTATACAAGGACACCAGACAGTGATCTAAAATTATTTTTTGCCTAAGTTATGTAAGTTATTCCACTGAAAAATCAACTAAGTTCTTTTTGGGCTTCCCTGGTGGCTCAGTGGTAAAGAATCCACCTGCCAATGCAGAAGACACGGGTTCTACCCTTGGTCCAGGAAAATCCTACATGCTGTGGAGCAGCTAAATCTGTGAGCCGCAACTACTGAGCCTGTGCTCTAGAGCCTGGGAGCCCCAACTACCGAGCCTATAAGCCACAGCTACTGAAGCCCTCGCTACCAGAACCCTTACTTTGCAACAAGAGAAGCCACTGCAATGAGAAGCCTGCGCAGAGCAACTAGATATTCGTCCCCACTCATCGCAAGTAGAGAAAAGCCCGCACAGGAATTAAGACCCAGAATGGCCAAAAATAAATAAACAATTTAAAAAGTGAAAGTGAAAGGTGCTCAGTTGTGTCTGACTCTTTCTGATCCCATGAACTGTAGTTCATGGAAGTCCAGTTTAGTGACCAGACTAAAACTATGCACAATTTAGCATATCAGTTTGTAATAAACAAACTTCTAAAACACTTGAAATCTTTGTAGAATAATTTGATAACCCTCCTGTAATTTTTTTTAAACAATTGTAACCCAAATTTTCTAGCTCACAATGTCAGATTGACCAGGAATCCCCCTGTAAAAGACACATGGATTTCCTGGTTTCTCTAACATTTAGGATTCAAGCAGTTCTGTAAGAAGTTCAGCACACCCTAGTCACCCAGCTTGATGCACTTTGAAGAATTGTACTCTGTGGTTTGGCCCTATTGCTTTGCTTTCTGCAAATGATACTAATATTGTGGGCAACTCTCACAGCTTCACTAAACACCCCAAGTAAAGGAGTTTCCAAGCAGTGAGTGACCAAGACTTTAAATTTTGACACTGCCTCATGTTCACTAAGTGGTCATTCCTAGAGCCAGTGAGATGGAAGCAGAGTTGCACCAGAACTCCAAGGTGCTCAAAGTCATAATAATAATAAAAAAAGCCTGTTATATATTTTAATAATAGTTGTTGATGCCCACCTATATCCCTTTTCCTGCTCCAGTATACCCAACCACAGCTGTGCTTGAGGCGAGTAGGAACTGCCTCACACAGAAATAGCGCAGAGATTAAGCTGTCCTTGGGAGTGGTCTTTAGTCAATGTATGATTGATATGGGGGTAAAAAAACTCAACCCCTTAACCTCAGCATGGGATCCACCTCTGCAGTACTGTTCATGCTTTACTCTTCTCCTACGGAGGCTAACACAACTAAATTTCAGTTCAATCCCCATTTTGCTCATTTTCTCTTACTCTGACTTTCTTAAAGTTTCCTTCTAAAAGCACCATATGCACAAAAGAATCACTTGTAACAGAATTACTATTTCAGGCTCTTCTAGGAAACATAACCTAAGACGTATACCTTGTTTGAACTAAACTGTGGGCAGAATGAGTCAAGTCTGGCCACCAAAGAGTTTGTTTATAATTCATGCTTTAATGTCTCCTGTTTCTGAACTAGATAATAGAAGAAGAAGAAGAGAAGTTGCTCAGTCATGTCCGACTCTTTGCAAACCCATGAACTATAACCCACCAAGCTCCTCAGTCCATGGGATTTTCCAGGCATGAATACTGGAGTAGGTTGCCATTTCCTTCTCCAGGGGATCTTCCCGACCCAGGGATTGAACCCCGGTCTCCTGCATTGTAGGCAGATGCTTCACCATCTGAGCCACTGCTGCTGCTGCTGCTGCTAAGTCGCTTCAGTCGTGTCCGACTCTGTGCGACCCCATAGACAGCAGCCCACCAGGCTCCTCCGTCTCTGGGATTCTCCAGGCAAGAACACTGGAGTGGGTTGCCATTTCCTTCTCCAATGCATGAAAGTGAAAAGTGAAAGTAAAGTCGCTCAGTCGTGTCTGACTCTTAGCGACCCCATGGACTGCAGCCCACCAGGCTCCTCTGTCCATGGGATTTTCCAGGCAAATCTGAGCTACTAGGGAAGCCCAAACTAGATAATGGTTATCATTAATTTCGCTTTGTATCCCCTTTTCTCCTATAACATATCAGCAAGGCAACATTGGTATTGTACAAGTAGATGCTTAAAACTATCTGGGATCGGGGTGAGGGTTGCTTTAAGCATTCCAATCTCTCTGGCCCTACCAACGGGCCTCTAGGATTCTTAGCCTGCTGCTAACCTAGTGTGTTCAACAGAGTGTACACTGAAGAGTAGGAAGTTGCTCTTGATTTTTTTCATATACAGTGGGGTTATGCTTAGAAACAGTAAGCTCCATTCACAGCTGTATGTGCTTAAGTAGAACACTCTTCTCGGCTTACAGTTGATGTTTACTTGGAGTGACTAGGTGACCTCTTAAGTTCAGTGGTCTAGCTCTTCTCCCCCCATTCATCCTTTGGGGTATGATAGATTTCTCTTTGTATTAAAACCCAAATATATCCTATTGCTTATTATTTTATCCAAACAACTGAACTCAAACCACACTCTATTTTAGTAACTCATCTCCTGTGTATCCCAAGTTGAGTCAGGTAACACCCTCTGGAGAGGAAAGCCCATGTCCAAGACCAAGGTGAGCATCTTCTTTTCCTTTGGGGTGAGTCTCTCCCTCGTTCTAAATGTTGTATGGGTAATTAAGAAGAGTCCACATCCCTTCCATTACCCTCAGTCCTGGAAGCCAGTCATCTGCCCAGTTTTTTCTAGCCACCGTTTCACACAGAAAGCACATCAAGTTTCCACACCAACAAAATAAGTGTGTCCTCAATTCCCCAGAAACCCATTCTAATGGTCCTGTATTCTCATAACAGGCATGCACAAAAAGCTCCCACTGAGCACTTTCTACACAAAACGGCCCTCTTCTCCATTCTCAGTCTAAATCAGTTATATGTGTTCTATGCCTTTAAATCCCTTATAGCTCCTGTCATTTTGGCCCTAAGTGGTTTGGGTGCATAATTCTCTTCTCTTAATTGACTGTGCCTTATGACAGGAAACATATCTTAGCCATATTTATATCCTCTGCACTTAGCAGAGTTTGTCCTCAGCAGATGTTGAATTTATAAATGGATGGACATTTGAGTGAATGAATGGACTTGACCTTTTATTCAAAATAGTTAAAAAATAATTGATGGTTGCCTCTTCCAAACCATAACCTATTTAGAAATGAGAGTTTCCAAATGAATTGCTATTTTTTTCTTTTTTCTAGCATGAAGATCTCAGGTTTTTAGGTAAAGAAACCAACACGATTGGCAACTTATTCCCATTAAATGCATATACTTCAGAGTTGTTAGCCTTTACCTTGTAAGTGAAGTTAGGAGGAAGAAACACTAAGTTAAGGCCTGGGAAGGCAGCAGTAAATTATTGAGCACTAATCATAAATTACAGCAACTCTGGAATCTGGAAATTAATGGTGATGGGAGGTTGGGGGGTTTGAACATGATCTGCATCCATTAGTGCAGTGCAAGCTTTTTATTGCCATTTTCCACTCTTCTTCTGAGAAAGCCTATCATTCAGGGACACTATAATTAGATTCCACTGCAAATGATGAGAATAAAAAAGGAGTTTCAGGAACTGCAGCAGCATCCTCTGCATATGATTGTTTATATTATTTTCTTTGGGCACTGTTTTTCCGGTATTATTTACATAATTTTTAAAGTGATATCAAATTCTGCTGCATTTGGGCTCTTGATGTAAGCCAAAAGGGCTGGTGAAGCAATCTATTACTCTTGACATTTCAGACCAGTAATAATTTTACTGGGTAAAACCCAAAAAATTAGAACAAAGATGTGCTCTGTTGTTTACAAATTGAAATATGATGTAAGTGTTTTCTCCTGAAGTCAAAGTAAAGCCCCGAAGTGGAGCTTCTGATAGTTGCAATGCTTCTGGAGTCAGATTTTGAAATCTCTTTTCTATACGGTGGAGTCAGTGTCTCAACTGGAGACTGGAAAAATGAAGTCCTTTATTCTTATTACATATTCAACACTTTTTGTTTCTTCTTTATTGTTGTATTTTTAAATTTATGAACATGTCTGCCCCATCCACTAACTTATTAGCTCCTGGACAGCAGAAGTCAAGCCTATTTCACATGTACACACATTTTGGAGGCCTTGGTTTATTAGCTGTGTAAGAAATGCATCATATTCTAATTAAAAATATACAATGTGCATATAAACACTCAGTTATTGTATATTACACCTATTCATGTCTTTAAACATAAAGCTCAATATAGAGCATCTACACTTCTTCGTCTTAAGCTTTGTATTGATTTTCTATTGCTGAATAACAAATTATCACAAACAGTGAGTGACTTAAAACAACATAAAATTATTATCTTACAGTTTCTGTGGCCCATGCATCTGTCACAGCATCCATTCACTGGATGTTTCTTGAAGGCGTCCTAATAGCAAATAATCCAGTTTTTGTGCCCACCTGTCACAGACCTGAGCTCCTGAACAAATTAGACCCAGGAATTTATTTTTACTGATGTTTCATGGTCAGAAATGCAAATCAAGTTTCAATACAATCATTAATTTTAAAAAACATTAAAAAGCACAATACATTTTTTAGCAATTGTTTTCTTCTAGATTCTGTGCAAACATTTTATATACATTATGCTTTTTTCAAAATGAGGAAACTAGGTAGAAAGGGATTTCATTATTTATCTAAGTCAGACAGCTAGAAATTATTAGAGTCCAAATTTAAGTCTGAGACTCCGAAACCACACTTCTACTCTAGTGCCATTATTTATCACATTATTTTCCATCTTGCTGAATATCAAAAAAACTTATTCTGTCATTTTGCATAGTCATTCCTAAGTCTCTCGGTTATGCGACCAGATTAACTCCTGGATAACTTGGTAAATTGGTTGATCCCAGGGTCAGGAAGATCCCTTGGAGTAGTAAATGGCAACCCCCTCCAGTATTCTTGACTGGAAAATTGCATGGACAGAGAAGTCTGGCGGGATACAATCCATGAGATTTCAGAGTCAGACATGTCTGAGCATGAGAACAAATTTAGTAAATTAAAGTTGGATGCATTGATTTATACTTACTAGACTTTTCATTCATGAACAGTATTAGTTATTTGATAAGTTTAAAATATTTGAACTTATTCATATTTTATGCCTGCATGCATGGGTGCATTCTATGTTGCTTCAGTCATGTCCAACTCTTTGGTCATCTGATGTGAACAGCCAACTCATTGGAAATGATCCCAATGCTGGGAAAGATTGAGGGCAGAGGGAGTAGAGGACATCAGAGGATGAGATGGCTGGATGGCATCACCGATGCAATGGACATGAATTTGGGCAAACTCCAGGAGATGGTGAGGGACGGGGAGGCCAGAGGGCTGTAGTCCATGGGGTCACAAAGAGTTGGACACGACTTAGTGACTGAACAACAATATATAAATAATCAGAACTTGAAATTAGCTAATAGTTAATTTTTAATTTAACATTGAAAATGTATATTACTTATTTTTTCTTTTTATATGTATAAATACATATATGAAGGTGAGTGCTGCATATATGTGTGTATATACCTATATATAATCACTATCATTACCAGCAAATAGAAACTCTACTCTGTGTCAGATATGGTGCTCACTTTTACATAAATTTTCTGATTTCAACTTCATAAAAACTTTAAAAATAAATGTCAGTAAGGCTCATTTTATTGACGAAACTGAGGCCTAGAAATGTCAAATATCTTATTGAAATTCCTATCACTAGTACATATTAGTGCTAGACTTTGAACTTTTGTATGTCTCTCATGTATGTCACGTTATCTTCCCAAATAACATATACTAGTGATTAGTGGCAGAGAATGCAATGGCACCCCACACTCCAGTACTCTTGCCTGGAAAATCCCATGGATGGAAGAGCCTGGTACGCTGCAGTCCATGGGGTCGCAGAGTCGGACATGACTGAGCGACTTCCCTTTCACTTTTCACTTTCATGCGTTAGAGAAGGAAATGGCAACCCACTCCAGTGTTCTTGCCTGGAGAATCCCAGGGACGGGGGAGCCTGGTGGGCTGATGTCTATGGGGTTGCACAGAGTTGGACATGACTGAAGCGACTTAGCAGCAGCAGCAGCAGTGATTCATGGGCAGGGACCATGTTTTTCACTTCTTCCATATTTTACCCAGTGCTTAGCCTGGTTTGTAAATCTTAGGTGACCAAAAAATATTTTCTGACTGAAGCTTAGAGGCTGAAGCTTCATAGAAATTAATTTTAAAGAGAAAGGAAACTAGAGAAGACTACAGAATGTTCATATCATTTATTTCTACAAAGTGTACCCTGAAAAAATTTGGAGAATTCATTACAACAAAGATCATAAACATTAAATAGGCAATATCAACTGTCGGTGTTGTCTTGAGGAATGAAAACTAAAATTTGCATTTGGAAAACTCTTTAAAATATTTGATGTATTTTCACAGATGTCTTCAATCAAGGACTGGCTTTCAATAATAAAATAATAGATGTAGCTCCCTACAGTACTATATTAATGAACAGGAAGGACTGATCACTTTAGACTGAAAACCTTAATAAACGTACACTAGTTTAGAAAATCTTAGCCAGCAACAGGGTATAGTTCACCTAGTTGCTGTAGCATTTTGTAAAGAATGGATTTGGAAGTCTGCCTTCTTAGCTAAGTAGGCATATTTGGGTGCGGTGAGCTGTTTCAAGCAAGCCATTTCAATTATGTGAGTATAAACTACTTTAGAATTACATTGTAAACAGCATTTTCAATCTTGTTCTGCAATTATACATTGAATGTAGAATCAAATCAGAATATAGAAATCCTAAAGACTTCTGGCAGGAATTAAAAAGGGGCCTGATTCTCTAAACAAGGGCGCAATTTCCCAGCAGCTGGCTTGGCTTCCCTAGCAGCCACTCAGTTAAATTCTTGTTACACAGGCAAGTTCCATAGATACCAATCATGAGCAACTCATTCATGGAAAAACCCTGCCACTAAACACATCCACTAGTTTTGTCCTCTTTCCGCTCTCTTAGAATTAACTCTTTATGCAGAGTAGTGGAGCATGGGAGGCAGCAGCAATGATGTGCTGAAAAGCATGAGTATTAGAATTGATTAGTCTAAGTCAGAGGTTTGGCACCTGAAGGACCTCAGGTAAAATATTAACACTTGTGAGCTTAGTTTTCCCCTGTGTACACGGGGATAATATTACCAGCTACGTCTTAGAATTACAGAAGTATGAAAAGTATAGCATATGGAAAGATCTTATCTTAGTGCTTGGAAGCATAATTCCTCAAAAAATATTAATTTTTCTGAGTTGACTTCCCAAATGGTGGTATAAGGAGCTCAAAAGAAGTGATAATAACTGGTGGAAAAGTATTAAAAAAATAAAATCTCTGGAAATAGTCCTAAAGACATATAGAAGATGAAAAAATATATATGTTCAAGTAAGACTACTAAATCAAGATAAAAATAGTGAGATACTGTGTCATTGAACACTCTCCCCTTTCTGCAGCTCAGCAAGATGGAAGCTCTCCTCTGGGCAGGTTGAACCAAGAACAGTAGGCTCTCTCTCATCCCAGATTTGAGTAAAGGGATGTGGTTTCTATTTGGTAAAAGGAAGCTACCAGTATATTTCAGCTCCTAGTTATGAAGTTAAATAAATGCCAGGCAATTGCCCCCAAGAGATCAGAAACATTTAAGCCTAAGGATGCTGCTGAAAAAAAATAGAGAGAGCAAGAGAGGGCTTTCTAGTGACAAGTAATTAAGAAGAGGCTGGTAGCCCTATGAGAACAATAAGCTAAATCATATACTAACTAGGAGTCTATCAGACAATCATAGAAAGAGACAGCTAAGAAAAGCTCTTCAGGAGTCAGAATAAACTGAAAGACTAGCCTCAAAAACTACCCCTGCAATTGGGAGATGGAGGCTGACATATAGAATTAGAATGAAAGTGAAGTTGCTCAGTCCTGTCCGACTCTTTGCGATCCCATGGACTGTAGTCTACGAGGCTTCTCTATCCATGGGATTTTCCAGGCAAGAGTACTGGAGTGGTTTGCCATTTTAGAATAGGTAACTAATAAGAACCTGCTGTATAGCACAGGCTGCTGCTGCTAAGTCACTTCAGTCATGTCCGACTCTGTGTGACCCCATAGAGGGCAGCCCACCAGGCTCCGCCATCCCTGGGATTCTCCAGGCAAGAACTCTGGAGTGGGTTGCCATTTCCTTCTCCAATGCATGAAAGTGAAAAGTGAAAGTGAAGTCACTCAGTCGTGTCCGACTCTTAGCGACCCCATGGACTGCAGCCCACCAGGCTCCTCTGTCCATGAGATTTTCCAGGCAAGAGTGCTGGGGTGGGGTGCCATTGCCTTCTCTGGTATAGCACAGGAAACTCTACTAAATACTCTACAATGGCCTATATGGGAAAGTGATCTAAAAAAGAGTGGCGATATATATATATAACTGGATACATGTATAACTGATTCACTTTGCTGTATATCCGAAACTAGCACAACATTGTAATCAACTATCCTCCAATAAAATTAAAAACAAGCAGACAAAACTAGCACTGCAAAATTATCCTGTTTAATTAGACCAGAATGAGAGCAAATTATGCTCCACCACATTGTTGTAAACAATAAAGCTACTGGCCAACAATTAGTGAAGGCAAAGAACTGGCTGTGATGCCAACAGAGGCAGCCAGTGTAAAGGGAAAGATGGGGGAAAGAGATAGTAAAAGAAAATCCTCCTAAAGCCTCTCATCACAGGCTGTGCCCTGCATGGAGAGATAGCAGAGGTTTCACACTGCAGGGGAGAAGACTTCACTAAAATAATTCAGCCAAGTCACTGTAACAGCCAAGTCATCATAAATAAATAAGTGAATACAAGGCAACAACAATAACAAGCTTTGGAGGAAGATTAGGATTCAGAGTTGCTACAACACATTTCTAGCATGTTTCGTTTCCAACAAGTATTTTTAAATATGCAAAGAAACAGGAAAGTTTTATCCATATAAAAGGAGAAAACAGAGGCACCATAAAATGGTTTTGATAGGGCTGAGATATCAGATATAAACCACAAAGCCTTCAAAGAGACTATAATAGATGTGTGTAAAGTAGCAAAGGTAATCAAGCTTCAGAAAGTAAAGCAAGATTCAAGGACAAAGATTCAAAAAAAGAGAAGAGCAATAAAGAGATATACAACAAAATGAAAATTTGTAACTGAAAAGTACAGCGTTAAAATATCATGAGAGGCTCTACAGTATATGTGGCGTGTAGCAAGAAAAAAATCATATATTCACCCAACAATGGGATACCAAGTCTTCTCAAGTATCCATGGAATACTTTCAGGGGTAGATTATATGTTAAGTCATAAAACAAGCCTCAGTAATACATCTACACTTTAACAAAGTTTGATAGAGATTATGAAAACTAAAAAAACAGAAAAAATAAAGGACAATGATCACAGATTCAGAATTAAAGGATACAATTAGGAAGAACAAAATATACATAATGGAAGTACCATAAAGAGAGGAGAGAGAAAAAAGGAAGAAGAAAGACTATTTCAAAAGATAAATTTCATATTTAAATTTTGGAGGGGATAAAACAAGCAAACAACTCTGTAACCAAAAAACTTAAATGCACAAAAACTATCCTTCAGAACCTAGACAACTTATTAAAAAGCAGAGACATTACTTTACCAACAAAGGTCCATCTAGTCAAGGTTATGGTTTTTCCAGTAGTCATGTATGGATGTGAGAGTTGGACTATAAAGAAACCTAAGTGCTGAAGAATTGATGCTTTTGAACTGTGGTGTTGGAGAAGACTCTTGAGAGTCCCTTGAACTGCAAAGAGATCCAACCAGTTCATCCTAGAGGAAATCAGTCCTGAAACTGATGCTGAAGCTGAAACTCCAATACTTTGGCCACCTGATGCAAAAAACCGACTCACTGGAAAAGACCCCAATGCTGGGAAAGATTGAATGAGGGAGGAGAAGGGGATGACAGAGGATGAAATGGTTGGATGGCATCACCAATGCGATGGACATGAGTTTGAGTAGGTTCTGGAAGTTGGTGATGGACAGGGAAGTCTGGTGTGCAGCAGTCCATGGGGTCGCAAAGAGTCAGACACAACTGAGCAACTGAACTGAACTGAACTGATCCTTCAGAAGTAAAGAGAATATAAAGTCATCCTCAGATAAATAAAAGCTGATAGACTTTTTTGCTACCAGGTCTATTTTAGAGAAACACTATAGAGAGTTCTTCAGAAAGCAAGCGATCTCAGACATTAATATGAATCCAAAGAGCACTGGTAAAGATAATTCTGTAGGTAATTAGAAGGCAGTGCAATTGCTCTTTCTTCTCTTTCCTCTCTCAGCTACTTTAGAAAGCTATTCCATAAATACATATTTTACAGGCAATTGTATTTTTGGGCCTAAAATGATATCTATGCAATCTATTTGACAATAAATCAAAAAGGAAGGCTGGGAACAAAGGTACATGGAAATGGTATCAGATGCTGTGCATGCACACTAAGTCGACTTCAGTCGTTGTCTGACTCTGTGTATGGACTATAACCTGCTAGGCTCCTCTGTCCATGGGATTCTCCAGGTCAGAATACTGGAGTGGGTTGCCATGCCCTTCTCCAGTGGGTCCTCCTGATTCAGGGATCAAACCTTGTGTCTCTTGCAACTCCTGCATTGGCAGGTGGGTTCTTTAGCACGAGCGCCATATGGAAGCCCTATCAGATGGTGTCTAGAATCTAAAGGAACAAGGAAGAGAGTGAGATAGTAAATGAGAAGATCTACATTAGCAAACAGTAAATATATACATGATCTTTCTTCTTTCAGCTTCTTTAAAAACATACATTTATATAAAAGCAATAATTATACCATTATATTGCTGAGTTTGTAGGGTATAAATGCAGTGTGTTTAGCAATCATATCAAAAGAAGGGAGAAGAGGGATTTGAGCTATGTAGGATTTGATATATAGATATTTTTATATCTTACTTAAAGTACATTCTGATAAATTAAGGGGAATATGGTAGGCAATTAAGCAATCACCAAGAAAAAAGTCCTCTAATAAAGGTCTGGCTTCTTTTACTTAGAACAATATTTTGAAGATTAGCCTATAGTACTTTGTGTTTTAGCAGTCCGTTCCTTTTTAATACATGGGCATTCCATTGTCTGAGTGCACTACAATTTGTTTATCAAGTCTCTTATTTACTTTGAATAATTTTGCTTTACTTTTATTAACTAAGTCTACTGGTTGGTTGACCATTAGGTCAACTTGTCTCTCTGTTAACTGGATGAAAAATGGTGGCTAATAATGTACTATCGAAAATAAACTTATAACTCAATTTAGCAATGCGTAGTCTGTGGAAGGTAAAGTCTTATAGACTGATATTTTACAGAGAAGTTTCCATTATGAAATAAAGTTTGAAAACTGCAACTATATCTCTCTCACATGCACACCAACTTATTCCAAGCATTGAGATATCCTGCAGTTAAAGAACCCTGTTTATCATTTGAATCCAGATTTTCAATTTATTAACATTAGAACTCTGCCGCTTTTCAGGTTACATTACAATTTTGGAAACATTGCTCTACATACATTCTGTATTTGTATTTAATATACATATGCACAAAGTAGCACACGTTATATTAATACTAAAACACATGTACACGCGTGTTTCACAGGTACACCTGTGTAGATATTGAGGCAATTACCAGAGTAATTTAATGGAACACTATTCTGCTTCACATCTAATAGTTCATGAGAAAAGTTCCCATACACTTGTGGAAAGGAAATACATATGAAATATGCATTTTGAAGTCAATAATTTCACCTTTCAACAAAAGTACAGAGAAGGGTGGAAATTTTTCTTAAAGCTATATAAGAATTAATGCAGACGGTTGGCATTTTTTCCAATGATTCACTCTATCTTGCCTCTTTGTATGTAATTTAATCTCTTTTGATGATAAATATACATATATACATGTAGATGGAGAAGGCAATGGCAACCCACTCCAGTACTCTTGCCTGGAAAATCCCATGGATGGAGGAGCCTGGTAGGTTGCAGCCCATGGGGTGGCAAAGAATCAGACATGACTGAGTGACTTCACTTTCACTTTTCACTTCCCCGCATTGGAGAAGGAAATGGCCACCCACTCCAGTGTTCTTGCCTGGGGAATCCCAGAGACGGGGGAGCCTGGTGGGCTGCCTGTCTTTGAGGTCGCACAGAGTCGGACACGACTGAAGCTACTTAGCAGTAGCAGTAGCAGTATACATGTAGACACAGGAGGATTGTCTTAAGTAAGATAGTCTGCACATCCCTTAGACATGCTGCTAGTACATGGATAGCATTTCAGTAAAAGACTAATTTTCCCTGGGATGAGTATTTGCAATAATTTCGATATGATATTCTGAAATTTCCAGAAGCAGAAAGTACAGATATAGCATGACTTGTTGTTTTCAATTACTGAAAAGGTACAGCATAAACATAAGAGTGTGGAAATTGATAGCTTTGGTGAAAAAAATGATTTATATGTTTAACTATGATGTCCATGTCTGGTAGAAGAAAGGCCTGCCCAGGTGGGAGTGGGCAAGCTGAGAAAAGATGGAATGAGTAGCTGTTAGAGGAATGAAGGACATTGACGACTATATAAAGTAGAAGAATAAGTCAGTTTTTCTTAGGAGACCTAGAAGGATAGGAGGCTGTAGTGATACTTTGAAGAATAAAATATTAAGATTTTGTAGCTACAAGGTGGTTCAAAGATGATGAAGTCTAGTATTTATAGAGTTGAAACAGGATGTGTCAATGATCAGTGGAGTGAGTCAGAAGAAACTGTGAGCTGGATGCTAAACAGGTTTTTCAGAGAGTTTTAAAGGTCCTTAAGAAGATGAAAATGCCTGAGTAGGAAAGCAAATACTTTAGGCAGCCATGTTAGACACCAATTAGGAGAGTGAAGAGTCATAGAACATGGCAGCATACACCTCAAATGAGAGGATTTTACAAAAGAGAGGAGTGCTGTTCTAGAAGTCATGTTGAAGTAGAAGTTATGTGGAAGAAGGGAGGAGGCCCAGTTTCTCTTGAAATAAGTGTAAAGGGGATTGGGTTTACAGGTTTTTGTTAGAGCAAAAGGGAGAGTAGACATTCTATCAAAAATTTTATTTATTTATTTTGAAAGCAAAGGTAGAAATATTAACAGTCTTGGTTTTTCTAATTAGCATCAAGGGAAAGATGACTACAGACCCAAGCAATATAATAAAAACAAATTTTTAACAACAGATCTTCAAAAGTAGGAATGTTTTCACTGCAGAGAATTCCTGAGGGCATAGTAGAAATGGATGGAAAGGACAGAAGGAAAGGAAATCAGTCAGAGAAGAGGAAGTACAGAGAAGCATTAGTATGGGAGTTTAGCGAGGTACGGGTAGTGAGTATGAGATAGTATTGTGGCTCTGGAGTTAATCCATCTTGGTTAAGATCCTAGTTCCACTGAGTCACTTGCTGTGCGTCCCTTGGAAAATTGTTAAGCTTTCTAAGACTGTTTTCTTATCTCTCAAGTGGGAAAAACTTGAATGAGATAATACATGTACCATTTTTCTATATAGTGCCCTCAATTAGCTAGCCTAAAGGCTCTGGGTTTCAAGTAGATCTCTGTCACCGGCTTGTACAAATGCAAATGCAAATTAACACCCACGGAAGAACAGTAAGAACCAAGAAGAATTTTTGCTTGGTGTTATAAGCACTTTGCTTATTGCACTAGCAGTATAATTACAATTTTAGTGCAGGGTGATATTTGCTCTGTTGGAAAACAGATAGAGTAGTACAAGAGCAAAGAGAAGTCATGAATAATTCTATTGGGTTAGCAAAAAAGTTCATTTGGGTTTTTCCATAAGATCCAATAGAAAAAACTGAACAAGTTTTGGCCAACCCAAAACGTGTGTGGGAATTCAGGGAGTGCCATGCAGACATATTATACTGAAACTGAGTCAGATTATAAAGGCGGAGTAGGAATAGAGAGGGAAATGCAGGTGCAAAGACTTTTAGTCATGAAAGGCATAGAATATTCTGCTGAAAACAGCAAGAGCATTCATGTGATAAAGCCCTGAGATGGAAGAAGCAAAGGAATTGGAATTGAAGCTGGGAAGTGGGCTGATTCTAAAAACCAAGTAACAAGGAGCCAAACAATAGCTGAATGACTCATTTCAGATCAGTAAGAAAAATAAGCTGTTTTTGGAAACACATCCTACACTGGGTTCTCCAGAGGAAGAATATTCTTGGAGGGAGAAACAAGAAATTCTGGGAAGACAAAGGCAATGGATACGATAGGTACAATGAGTTTTTAATAGACAAAATGTCCACACCATTCAATGGTGGCTGTCTTCTAGAGAGGAACACAGCTTTCAAATCACTGTCTCACTCAGATCAGGGCCTCAATTCCAACAACAATTCATCTCACATCGTTTAACTTTCAATTTCTCCCAAATCGTTCACACCAAAGGGTCAACGACATATAGAAATTTACCAGATTCAATCTTTCGTTTAAAGATAAGGAGACAAGTTCAGAAACAGTTAGGTGCCTGGACCCAGAATGTGTTGCTGCTTAGTGGCAGAGTTAGAACTTGAATTCTGGCATTTGGAATGGTAGTGAGATGGGAATCCAAGTTCTTGTCTGCAGAGCTGAAGAATGGAATCCACAAGCAAGCAAACACTCATGGTAGCAAGCAAATAGGATTTATTATAGAGGAGGAAAGTACAAAGCTCTCAGCATAGATACTGAGACCCGGTAAAGAGCACCACCCCCCTCCACCGCCCCCACACTGAGGTTGGACTTACAGCAGTTTTTAAGTCCTTCCTTAAATCACATTATTTCTACCCAATCAATTTAAAGGTCAAGATACTTAACTTGGAGAAGGAAATGACAACCCACTTTGGTATTCTTGCCTGGAGAATCCCATGGACAGAGGATCCTGGTGAGTTATAGTCCATAGGGTCACACAGAGTCAGACATGACTGAAATGACTTGGCATGGCTTCCTTGATCCTTGAATTAAGTCACTACCCTTTTTCATGTCCTATGGCCATTTTCCCATGGGCTTAAGATTAATGATCACCAGTTGTTTTCCCTTAAGCATATGGAACAGAATTTAATTACTGCACTTCCCTGGATCTGAGTGCTAATAATTTATCAGACTAAAGACACATTCCAGGAATCCAGGACAACAAGCAGGATGTTTACTGAAAACAAGACCAAGGTCTCAGAAGCCCTCTCCTTCTAAGATCTGTGACATAAGAGGTTAAAATAAAAATGCATATTATGAGAGCTGCAAGGTAAGTTTTATTTGGGGCAAAACGAGGACTACAGTCTGGGAGACAGCACCTCAGATAGCTCTGAGAAACTGCTCCAAAGAAGCATTGAGGGAAGGTCAGCAAGGGGGAGTTCAGTGCAATCAAGCACTCATTTTACAAAAGGTTTTCTGCTAATCATCAGGAACTGTCACCATGTCACTGACATCATGGATGTCACCATGAAGGGATTTAGTGCTTTTCTAGATATGAGGAAATGAAAGGATTAGCATCACAAAATCAGTTCCTAAAAATATCTAACTATCTAAAGATCCTTAAAGAAATGCTGGACTGTATGAAGCACAAGCTGGAATCAAGATTGCTGGGAGAAATATCAATAACCTCAGATATGCAGATGACACCACCCTTATGGCAGAAAGTGAAGAAGAACTAGAGAGCTTCGATGAAAGTGAAAGAGGAGAGTGAAAAAGTTGGCTTAAAGCTCAACATTCAGAAAACTAAGATCATGGCACCTGGTCCCATCACTTCATGGCAAATAGATAGGGAAACAATGGAAGCAGTGACAGACTTTATTTTGGGGGGCTCCAAAATCACTGTAGATGGTGACTGCGACTGCAGCCATGAAATTAAAAGACATTTGTTCCTTGGAAGAAAAGCTATGACCAACCTAGACAGCATGTTAAAAAGCAAAGACATTACTTTGCCAACAAAGGTCCATCTAGTCAAAGCTATGGTTTTTCCAGGAGTCATGTATGGATGTGAGAGTTGGACTATAAAGAAAGCTGAGCACCAAAGAATTGATGGTTTTGAACTGTGGTGTTGGAGAAGACTCTTGAGGGTCCCTTGGACTGCAAAGAGATCCAACCAGTCCATCCTAAAGGAGATCAGTATTGAATAGTCATTGGAGGGACTGATGTTGAAGCTGAAACTCCAATACTTTGGCCACCTATTGTGTAGAACGGACTCACTGGAAAAAGACCCAGATGCTGGGAAAGATTGAAGGCAAGAGTAGAAGGGGATGACAGAGGATGAGATGGTTGTATGGCATCACTGACTCAATGGATATGAGTTTGAGTAGGCTCTGGGAGTTGGTGATGGACAGGAAAGCCTGGCATGCTGCAGTCCATGGGGTTGGAAAGAGTTGGACAGGACTGAGTGACTAAACTGATATAAAGATATATTCCACCAGTTTCTCTGGAGTACAAAGTGCCTCACTCTCTACCCTGAATTCCCCTCTGGGGTGTTGAAGGCCAGCAGCTACAGTCGCACAGGCAGATGGCAAATGCTCTTGTTGTTCAATCACTGGCAAATGCTCTTGGCAAGTGGGGACTTGTAGTTGACTTAGGCATGTGTAAAAGGGCTCGGGGTGGAGATAGGATGATTGAGAAAGGGGATAAAGAAGAGAGACTGAAGAGCTGTGAAGAAGAATACAGAAATGACAGAGTAGGGGATGTGTTGTTGCTGAAAATTGGTCTCTATTCACCTGTGCCGAATAGAAACATGGAGACAGAGGCTTGGGTGAAATCGAAAAGAATAGCTTTTATTGCTTTGCTAGGAATAAATGGCCAAAGCAGGCTAATGCCCTCAAGTCTGAGTGACCCACCCTGGAGGGTGTAATGAGGAGTTATATAGTGTTCACAGAGCAGATCATGATAAGCTCATGGTCAATTCTTGGATTGGTTGGCATTAAGGTGAAGGTTCAAGTATTATCAATCTCCTGGTTTCAACCAGTCTAGAGTTTATAGTCTTGTCATCAGCAGTTTTCATCTGGATGGAGTCTGCCTATAAAAACAACTTAGGAATGTGTGTCAGGCCTTTATCTGTATCTTTCAGGGAGCTATGAGTTCGGTGATTCTGCTATGTGGCAGATTTACAGTCTAAATTGTTACTAGTTCCCCAGCTCAACAGCTATTCTTTGTTTCTACATCTTCACATTTCCCAATCATTAACTCATGAGTCAGCAATACACTTCAAAAGAGGAGGATACAGGGTTTGTACATGGTTTCGTAATGAAGGCCAATGTCGTTTACCCTCAGTAGAGTGTGCCTGTATGTGCTGTGATTGTGCCTTCCTGGTAAAGGTATTTTAGACTTTTCAGCTCAGATAGTTATATAACTAAGACTCTTCATGAGAATTTTCCCATTAGTTTTTTTTTTTTTTAAGATTTTTATATGAAGGTATTTAACATGGGTCAACAGTAAGAGTCTCCTACAAGTAATTGTGAAAAATTATGACCTCTGAGATTTAAAATGTAGAAGCAATGTATAATGCCAGAGATCCACAATATATGAAAGCATCTTAAAAAGAGGGAAAACTTCAAAGGGCTTGACCCAAGGGATTAGCTTCTCTATAGAGGATGTTTCAATTAGGAAGCAGCTCATTTGCCAGAAAGAGCAGAAGAGAAGAGTGGAAGGGGTAATTCACTAACCTGGCCCTCTTCCTTGCTCAGCCAACAAATTCAGATTGTAATTTGACTTCCATGAAGATTTGTTTAGTGGAAGATTGAACTGGTCATATTGATGCAAATGTGCTCAGCTTTATGACAGTTATATTTCTCATTGTAAATCAATAGGATAGCCTTTGCTTTTCACATCACTCAACCTGAGATTGATCCATGGGAATTCTTTCCAAAAAGACGAATACATTCTCAATACGTTGACAAAATTGTGTCTCTGAGTTGGCAAGGCTGAAGGCCAGACTGTGGACCGTGGTGAATCCTCCAAGCCAAGGACATCTCACGTGCTTTTTGCCAGCCAGCTTTTCCTGTGAGGGCTTTGACCTTTCTGTGTTCTTAGCTTCAAATACTTACTATTTCCTACCCAAAAACATATGCCTAAAGCAAAGATTTTAGTTATCCTAACAAAGATAAAATTCCCTTAGTAGGGTTCTTTTTTTTACCTCCAAGACCAGGAAAACACTAAATAAACATTATATCAAGTATAATGATAAAAGAAAGGAATTTTCCCTTTCTTTTAAAGCTTTCAGTTACATTTAATAAGCTGTCAAATCACCTTACTTTTACTGTGGTGCATTATGTAGAAGGGAGTTTAGATGCAATAATCTATATTTCAAATGATGCACACTAATGATTTTAGTAAATAGACATATTTTTATTATTGTTTTAGCAAACACTGTATCTAAAAGGTATCCTGTGTTTTAAAGCAGATAAAATGAGCTCATGAATGCTAATACCTATTTTCTTGACAGTAAATTTTTCCTAATGCATTAATTATGACTCCAGATAGACCAATGATTATTTCATATATTCTAATTAGGAATTACTTTATTCAGTCAGCCATACACATCAGTAAACAAGTGGAATAAATTCCCCAGGGAAATGATTAAAAGACAATGATTTCCTCCCCACTATAGCTTGGAGAATTTACCCCACAATCAAAGAGTAATTAGAGAAGAAAATGGAGAGTTAGAAAATATAGTTGCAGGTGTAAGCACTTAGCAAGTCAGGTTGCTTTCAAGGATGAAATGAAAATGGCCATCTTTATTACTTATCATATACAGCGAAAGGCACTAATTATTATGATTTCCTTTAAGAAATAAGAAAAAATACAATCAAATTGGTTGTTTTTGTAGGAGAACAAATTGGAATGTAATCATCTCATCTAAATACTAGATTCCCAGAAAGGAGAAAGATGAAACCAACTCAGCACATTCCTAATTATTTATTCCTTTAATACACAGATTTATCCCCTCAAGATCAAGCTTATCTATATTAAATTTTGATGCTACTATATGCAATAGAAGTGCTCATTTCATGTTTTGGTCCAGGATCTTCTGATGAAAACAAGGAGCTGAGGGGGTTAGTGGGAAGAGGGAGATTCGTTAAGCTGGCTGATTTAACTACTGTCTGTATTTGGACATCTCATTTATCATTTTATTTTTAGCTGTCAAAGACATTTTCAAAAATCATTGTGTAGAGGGAAATGGTATGGCTTTAAAATACATGCATTTGTTATATACATTTTTTTTTTCTTATCAAGTCAGTGTCACAAGATTAAGCTGCATTCTTCCAGTATAGCTTTTAGACTTGTTTTGAGTTAATTTGTTCACTCACCAGCCATTGTTATGGTGCATCAGTAAATACAATCTCATAATTAACAATGATCCACATTACTTAAGGTGAAATACTCAGAGGTCCTTCAGTTCACATTTAGGGTCTTGGAAGTAGAACATTTTAATTATCTGGAATGCAGTCAACAGCAAATTAAACATTAAAAGACCAAAAGCTTTTCTTATAAACTCACAATTCAGCTTCTGGGCTTTTATAATAATTTGTTTTTCTGACCATGGAAAGCCTTTAGAAAAAGTCAGCAAATCATTCTATTTGTTCTAATGGAGGAATAAAGTCTTGAACTCATGAGCAGCTGGTTGAAATAAGGGCTAAAGGTCCCAGCTTATTAAAATTAGTGTCAATCAGTTTAGACAGGTAATCAATAACTGTCCACTTACATTGTTCAGCCAGCCATAGTACACAAAAATAACTCCTGTATCTATTTTAGTTTCACTAATACTTTACTAGGAGTAAGTTGTGAGTGAGGAAGCTGATCATTTTGGAAAACACCTCGGAAAAAAATTTACCAGAAGAGTTATAAACCTTAACTATTTAGTTGTTCTCCTGTTATGCTAACCTGGACTGATAATGAGAGGAAGTTTTAAAAAAGAACCTGGAAAAATAATGTTCAAGAGCAAAACCTTTGACAACATTCTTTTGAAATTTTAAAGGCTTTTTTTGTTTAAATCTGTTTGCTAATGGATTATGGGTTTAATACACCATAATAAATGTTTCAAAAGCAGAGATTATTTTTGAAAGATCATAATTCTATTAACAAATAGAAAAAGATGCATATTTAGGTGTAGACCAATCACTTAACATTTAATTCAATAAAGTCGTGAACATAAAAGTTATGGTAGTTCATGGATGATGTAGTGAATGGTTATGGCAAATGATGGGATCCATATGCCAGTTAGATTATTGCATGGCTCACTTTCTTATCAATCAGATCAGATCAGTTGCTCAGTTGTGTCTGACTCTTTTCGACCCCATGAATCGCAGCACGCCAGGCCTCCCTGTCCAACACCAACTCCCGGAGTTCACTCAGACTCACGTCCATAGGGTCAGTGATGCCATCCAGCCATCTCATTCTCTGTCATCCCCTTCTCCTCCTGCCCCCAATCCTTCCCAGCATCATAGTCTTTTCCAATGAGTCAACTCTTCGCATGAGGTGGCCAAAGTACTGGAGTTTCAGCTTTAGCATCATTCCTTCCAAAGAAATCCCAGGGCTGATCTCCTTCAGAATGGACTGGTTGGATCTCCTTGCAGTCCAAGGAATACCAAGCCCTAATTTTCAGATGTATATTCCTCAAAAGCCATTGGAGGAAACCATCTAGACACTGAAATTCTCATTTACTCTTGAAAGGTCAACAGGCATATGAGATTCACACACACACACAAAAATGAAAATGAAAAGGAGAGCAATAGATATGTTTATTGTATCCTGAGTGTCTGTGAAAAGTATATACTAGAACAGATGCTAGAGAAGACAGTGGAATATCTAAATCTTTTATTTTAGAGAGGATAGAAACATTTTCCCAAGAACATCAGCTACTTAAAGTATAAATTTGAAGGAATGTTTTAAGGTTTCCTCTTCAGTGTTTCATCCCACTGGATCCAGAAACCATATTTTTCTGACCCTATAATGCTTTTATTTTCACTTAAACATCTTCATATACAAATAAAATAATGTAATAGGAAAGTGTTTAAACCTGAAATTAGGTTATCTCAAGCTTTGGGTCACTTTGAAGCAATTGTTTAAGTGTGTAGATTTCTCCTCTCAGATAGCTTATGTATAAACAACAAACATTATAACGTATATCTAAAAGACAAAATGCTACCCATACTAGTGAAATTCTATCATAATCACACTTAAAGAATTATCCCAGAAAGCTTTCAGCTTTAGTCATTCAACAATGTTCCTATAGGGGAATAATTAACCATCCTTGCAAAGAATGAAATCCACTCTCATAAATATTTTTTAAATGGTTTAACAGGAAACAGGCTCATGTTTTCTCAGAAAATCAGGCAGTCATAAAAGTAAACTTTATTATATGCATTGTATGTCCAATTCTTTTAAATATAAAGACACAAGAGATGCTAAATATCAAGGGAGGGCAGAGATCAAGATTGCAAAGTAGGACATGGAACCACCTCCTCCCACAAACACATCAAAACTTCATCTATATAGTGGAACAGTTCTCACAGAATCCCTACTGAATGCTGACTGAAGATCTCATACAACCAAAGCTATAGGAAAGATTTCCATGTAACTGGGTAAAGGGGAACAAAAAGTAGGACAAAGGGGGAACAGAAAGGAATAGGTTTGGGACCTGCACGCCTGGGAGAGATCCGTGAAAAACGAAAGGTTTCTTCACCCCGGGAACCCCCTTTACTGACTGAGAGGTCAGTCAGGACAGAAAGGGAGCTTCAAAAACTCAGAGGAGAGTGCAGCAGCTGGCTTGCGGCAGACAGGACAGGGAGAGACAAGAACAGGTAGTCTTTGCCACATCACTGCACTTTCCAGCCTGAGACACATGTTTGCTAGTGTGCTCTGAGCACACTGAAAGGACAGTGAAAGAGATCTCTGTAGTCTACTAGAGATGAGTTCAAAAAGGAGGTAATAAAAATGCTAAAGGAGTTAAGAAAGTCTTTCTTGTGGAAATGCAGATCTCTGTAATAAGGAACTAGAAACTACAAAGAGGAACCAATCAAAATTAGACACATCAATTGCCAAGATGAAAATCAAGCAAATGATAAAGACTCTCATCAACTAGGTATAGAGAGTATATAATAAACGCTATTTATGACTGGCTCATAGACAACATAATACTCAGTGATAAAAAGCTGAGTGTTTTCTAGCTAAGATCTGGAGCAAGACAAGGATTCCCACTCTTAACCCTTCTATTCAACACCATATCAGAAGTCCTAGCCACAGAAAACAGACGAGAAAAAGAAAGATTTCCAAATTAGAAGGAAGAAGTAAAATTTTCATGATATGTAGATGACATGATACTTTATATATAGAAAACCCTAAAGTCTCCACACAAAACTATTAGAATTGATAAATGAATTTAGCATGTTAGCAGGATACAAAATCTGTTGCATTTCTTTATACTAGCGATGAATATCAGAATAAAAAATGTTTAAATAATCTCTTTAAAAATTATGGCAAAAAAAATCCCTTGGAATAAACTTTATCAAGGAGATAAAAACTTATTTTCTGACAACTATAAAATATTGATCAAGGAAACTGGAGATGATTCAAAGACATGGAAAGATACCTCATGCTCTTGGACTGAAAGAATTAATATTGTTAAAATATACAGTATACTTACGCATATATATGGAATTTAGAAAGATGGTAACAATAACCCTGTGTATGAGGCAGCAAATGAGACACTGATGTATAGATCAGTCTTATGGACTCTGTGGGAGAGGGAGAGGGTGGGGAGATTTGGGAGAATAGCATTGAAACATGTATAATATCATGTATGAAATGAGTCGCCAGTCCAGGTTCAATGCACGGTACTGCTTGGGGCTGGTGCACTAGGACGACCCAGAGGGAGGGTAGGGGAGGGAGGAGGGAGGAGGGTTCAGGATGGGGAACGTGGGTATACCTGTGGTGGATTCATTTCGATATTTGGCAAAACTAATACAATATTGTAAAGTTTTAAAAATAAAATAAAATTTAAAAAAATAAAATAAAAACAAAAACAACAACAACAACAAAATTGCCATTTTACTCAAAGCAATATACAGATTTAAAGTGATCCTTATCAAATTATCCACGACATTTTTAAATAGGACTAGAACAAATAATCCTAAAATTTATATGAAATCACAGAATATTCAGAATTGCCAAAACAATCCTGAGTAAAAATGAATAAAGCTGAAGACATCATTCTCCCAGACTTTAGACAATACTATAAAGTTACAGTACTCAAAACAGCATGGTATTGGGAAAAAAAACATACACATGGGTCAATGGAATAGAACTGAGAGTCCAGAAATAAACCAAAGCAACTACAGTCAATTAATCTTTGACAAAGGAGGCAATAATGTACAACTGAGAAAAGACAGTCTCTTCAATAAGCTGCACTGAGGAAGCTGGACAGTTTCATGTAAATTATAAAGTTAGAACACTCCCTCACACTTCACACAAAAATAAACTCAAAATGGCTTAAAGACTTAAACATAAGATGTGACACCATAAAACTCCTAGAAGAAAACATACACAAAACATCTTCTGACATAAATTGCAGCAATACTTTCTTAAATCAGTCTCCCAGGGCAAAAGATATACAAGCAAACATTTAAAAAATGGGACCTCATCAAACTTATAAGCTTTTGCAGAGCAAAGAAAACCATGAATAAAATGAAAAGACAACTACAAAATGGGGGAAAATATTTGCAAATATTAACATAATTTCCAAAATATACAAACAGTTCATACACTCAATATAAAAAAAAGTACATCCTAATCAATAAATTGATAGAAGATCTAAAGAGACATATCTCCAGAAAAGATACACAGATAACCAAAAGCCACACAAAAAGATGCTCGAATTTGCTAACTATTAGAGAAATGAAAATCAAAACTCCAATCAGATACCACCTCAGACCAGTTAGAATGGCCATCATCAAATGTCTGTAAGCAATAAAAGCGGGAGAGGGTGTGGAGAAAAGAGAATTCTCCTGCACGGTTGGTGGAAATGTTAATTGGCACAACCACTACGGAGAACAGTATGGAGGTTCCTTAAAAAACTAAAAATACAGTTACCATATCATCTAGCAATCCCATCCCTGGGCATGTATCTTGGAGAAAAATCTAATTCAAAAATATACATGTACCTCAATATTCATAGCTGTGCTATTTATAATGGACAAGACCCGGTAGCAATCTAACTATCCATTGACAAGTGAATGGATAAAGAAGATGTGATACAGACATATATATGTATATACACACACACATACAATGGAATACTGCTCAGCCAAAAAAACTGAAATAATGCCACTTGCAACATGGATGCACCTAGAGATTATCATACTAAGTGAAGTAAGTCACACAGAGAAAAATATCATATGATATCAATTGGACTTCCCTGGTGGCTCAGATAGTAAAGAATTTGTCTGCAACGCAGGAGACCCAGCTTTGATGGCTGGGTCAGGAAGATCCTCTGGAGAAAGGAAATGGCAACCCACTCCAGTATTCTTGCCTAGGGAATCCCATGGACAGAGCAGCCTGCAGGCTACAGTCTATGGTGTCACAAAGAGTTGGACATGGCTGAGCAACCAACACACACACACGCACATGATATTAATTATATGTAGAATCTAAAAAATAATACAAATAAGTTTATTTACAAAACAGAAACAGACTCACAGACATAGAAAACAAATGTATGCCTATCAAAGAGGAAAGGGGGGAGGGATAAATTAGGAGTTTGGGATTAGCAGATACACACTACTATACTTAAACAACCAGGACATACTGTAAAGCAGAGGCAATTGTATTCAATATCTTATAAGGACCTATAATGGAAAAGAATCTGAAAAAAAATTGTATATGTACATATATTGGGCTCAGCTGGTAAAGAATCTGTATGCAATGCAGGAGACCTAGATTCCTAGGTCAGGAAGATCTCTTGGAAATGGGATAGGCTACCCACTCCAGTATTCTTAGGCTTCCCTGGTGGCTCAGACAGTAAAGAATCTGCCTGCAAGGCTGGAGACCTGGGTTTGATCCCTGGGTTGGGAAGATCCCTTAAAGGAGGGCATAGCAACCCACTCCAGTATTCTTGCCTGGAGAATTCCCATGGACAGAGGAGCCTGGTGAGCTACAGCCCATGGGGTGGCAGAGAGTTGGATACAACTAAGCATAGCACAGCACAATACAAAATCTGAATATCTGAATATTTTTTATGATACAATATCTGATCACTTTGCTGCACACCTGAAACTAACACAACATTGTAAATCATTTATACCCCCCAAAAAAAAAATTTCCAAGAGATGTGTCTACTGCCACCTAGAAATAAGGTGAAGACCATTCCTATATTAAAGAAGCAATAGTAGATAGTGTCAAGGCATAGATCTTAGTTGAAAACATGGTCACTAATCCTACTACTGGGGTATTAACGTTGGCTTCCCACTGACTAGCTGTGGGTGCATAGGTGATATACTTTCTACTGCAGTGTTCTGGTTATTGATAAAATAGAACCAAAAATGATATCTCTCATCATCAGGACTTCTATGAGAGTTAAATCTGTTAGAATTATGTAAATAGCACACAGTAAGAACTCAATGAATATATGTTGCTATGACAATTATTAACTTCTTTTCTTCTTTGTACTGGTCTATATTTCATCACTTAGTCTTCTGTGAAGACTAAGACGTTTTCCAAAATTAACCTTGATATTTCAAAAAGAAAATTAGGGATTATATAGGGCATTATATTGGGGCATTTGATGTAGTTGAAAGCAAAGTTATTTTTTTTTCATTTTCCAGTCATATTTGTGCCTGTAAATTGCATATTAGGGTGGATCATCAAGATAATAAAATATTACAGTAAAAGAGACAATTCTGAACCTAAATATAAAATTCCTTGGCTAAAATATCAATTCCAAGGTTAAAACTATAGGTTTTTGCTTTGGGCCTATATAGAGAAACAACAGTTTTTAAGAAGCTTCTTTCACTAAACAGAATCTAGTTTCAATTTGGTGACAATTTAATTCTAGTGCTGCATTCATCTAACAGATTCAAAAGCATTCACAAGCATGTAGTGTATCATTATCCTTGTTTCACAGAGACTCCAAAGCATAGGCTGAAATTAGTGTTTTCAGGCAACTAACTAAGCATTTCTTGGTAAGGTGCTGGGTACTGAGCATCCTAGGAGTTAAGGTATATCTTAAACTATCTCTTTTTTTTTTTTTTTTAACTATCTCATTTATTAACATTTTCTTAAAAAAAAAAAAAAACAAAGCAAGGTTAATTTAAGTAGAAAATGAGTGAGTTATACAAATTGAACAAAACTCTGTAACACCTAGCTCTCTGCTAGTTGCATAGGGAGATATCAAAGTGATTGAAACGGGATGCTTTCCTCAAAGGGCATATATTTTGTTAACGAGATAATAGCAATGATAATGGCTAACATCTTCTAAGCGCTTGTGTGTTTGTGTGTGTCAGTTTTTGCAACCCCATGGACTGTAGCCTGCCAGTCTTCTCTGTCCATGGGATTTCCCAGGCAAGAATACTGGCGTGAGTTGCCATTTCCTCCTGCAGGGGATCTTCCTGACCCAGAGATCAAACCCATATCTCCTGCTTTGGCAGGTGGATTCTTTACCACTGAGCCACCTGGGAAGCCCATTCTGAAAGCTTACTAGATGTCAACCATTATACTGAGTTTGTTATATGTTGTGCCAATTTATTTTTTATAATCAACCCTATAGTCAGGTACAAATCTACCCAATGCATAGTCAAACGGAAACTGAGGATTACAGAGGTTGAGAGGTTTTCCCAAGGTTACATGATGATGGTTGGGGGGAGGCTAATAAAACTCATCTGCCTCACCACAGGTAGGACGTCACTGTTGGTGGGACTCTGCATCCCCAAGAAAAATGCCCTGACCCTCTTGGGACTTGACACAGGAGTCCTTCAAGAGCTTCACATTTACAACCTCATATCCTCTCTCTTCTCACCTCCTTAAAGATTTTTGTATATAGATCAGTATCTTGGCTTTTGATGGATTCAATAATCTATGCTGTTTTAATGATCTCATCACCTCCTCCTTTCAACAATCCATTCCCACAACTTCAGTCACTAACATTGCTTTCATTATGGCAATTCCAAGTATCACATCCATAATCAACATCTCCTTTCTTTCTAGTCTACTGCCTCTATTCCAGACTCACAACAATGTTTCAAACCCATGTACATGCAGTCCATTGAACCTCCATTTTACCCCCTCTCAGGACTCCTTATGTTCTTACTTCCCTCCTTAACCAGCTTAAGTTTCACTGTCCAACCTGACTACCTTTCCCTTTCCCTCGGATGTAGTTGTTTGGCAAAACGTAACTTTGGATCATTCAGTGCCTCATCTACACTGTGTCAGTTCCTAGACATTAGACTTCTTTAAAAGAAAAATACAAAAATACTAATGGGATTTACTTTCTTTTCCCAGCTTTATTGAAATATAATTGGCATATAAATTTGTATTAGTTTAAGATGTGTACCATAATGATTTGATACATGTATATATTGCAAAATGTTTACTGCAAAAAATTTAGTTAACATCTACCAGCTCTCATAGTTTCACATTATTTTCTTGTGTTAAGTCCTTACAAGACTCATGCTCTTAACTTTCCAACATAAAACACAGTATCATTAACTGTAGTTACCATGCTGGACAGAACATTTCCAGAATTTATTTATCTCATAACTAGTTTGTGCCTTTTGACCACCAACACCCATTGCCCTACACTCTATCTGTTTCCTCTGGCAATCAGCAGTCTATTTCATACCAATGAAGATTTTTTTGTTGTTGTTTTAGTTTGAAATTCTACATGTAAGTGAGATCACAAGTATTTATCTGACTTAATTTAGCATAGTGCCCTCAAAACTCATCTACATTGTTACAAATGGCAAGATTTCAGTCTTTTCATAGCTGAGTAAAATTCCATTGTGCTGTATATACATATATATAGACATAAGAGAATATACATTGGAAGGACTGATGTTGAAGCTGAAACTCCAATACTTTGGCCACCTGATGTGAAGAGCTGACTCATTTGAAAAGACCCTGAGGCTGGGAAAGATTGAGGGCAGGAGGAGAAGGGGACAACAGAGGATGAGATGGCTGGATGGCATCACTGACTCGATGGATGTGAGTCTGAGTGAACTCTGGGAGTTGGTGATGGACAGGGAGGCCTGGCGTGCTGCAGTTCATGGGGCTGCAAAAAGGTGGACACGACTAAACGACTGAACTGAAGAGAATATATATACATATAGACGTAAGAGGTGCAGGTTTGAACCCTGTGTCTGAAGATCCCCTGAAGGAGGGCATGGCAACTCACTCTAATATTCTTGTCTGAAGAACCCCATGGACAAAGGAACCTAGAGGGATACATTCCATAGGGTCACAAAGTATAGGACTAAGCTACTTAGCATGCGCACAGTTGAAGAATGCAGGGATTAAAATCACCAACTTCCTTGCACAGTCAAAAATCTACGTACAACATTACCGTTAGCCCTCTCTACCTGCAGTTTCACATCTGACTTTGTAAGTAGCAATTAATCTTTCGATTTGATCTTGCCAAATAAATTCTTGGATGATTTCAAACTAATATTTTTCCACTTTTCAAAACCATTTGGCTTAAAGCCAACATCCCTTATTTAGCCTATAAAATCTTGCATAACTTGGTGGTCTCTGGTCTTATCATCTGCTACTCTTTCCCTCATTCACTCAGCTCTAGTAACAATAAACTTTTTTCTGGTCCTTGAATGCCATGCTACATGCTGAAGGGTCTGGACATATTTTGTGGGCAAAGGGAAGTCACTGCATCACTTTATTTCTTCAAACAGGGCCGTGTTTATTCTCTTGCAGACTGATCAACCCCAAAAAACTGAGGTAGCATCTAAAGATTGACAAAGCAGTTCCTATGATCTAAAACTTTTAATTCCTTTCACAAAAAAATTAATATTTCACTGTATTTCAATACCAATCATAATCACTGAACTGAGTTTTGTGGGGTCAAAGTTACACTGAGAAAATTTGATTGTATACAGTAAAAATACATGTTTGATCAGTAGTACAGAGAATGAAGCTTCTAGAAATTCATAAAAAAGGATAAATGAATATGATTTCAGAAAATATTTAATGGGGAAGATTGCTTTTTAGCTGTATCTTGAAGAGTGAGTCGAATCTGCAGAAGTGGAAATAAGAAGGATACTCACAGGAGGCAGGATTCTTGGGCAAGAAGGCAAGATTTAAGGGCAGAGCATCATGAAGAATCAAATTGACTGGAAAAAGAAAAAAGCTTATTTTAGAAGGTAATGTACATGAAATGTTTACACTTGGCTCCTCTAAATTTAATGAATGTAATCCTACATTCTGTAGGGCCTGTAAATTCAAACCCACGTAGATTTCAGGATAAGACTGTGATGATTTGTGTGTATTTACAGCAACTTTGTCTGATTGTATTTTTTAGCCTAGAATATATTCACAAAATATGCAAACATTGTGTTTCAATAGCCATTTATTTCTTTTTAAGTAAAACAGCAGTCACAGTCAAGTTGTTTCCTTTAAAAATCAGGCAGGTCTTCAGGCAGTGCTTTTCCTACAATGTATTTGATTGGGTTGAAGCAGAAATCAAATCATATCTGATTACCATTCAACTTGTGGCAGAGCTATTGTAAAATAAAGAACCAACAGCCAAATATGAACAAAGTCTCATCCTCTTCCCTAATGCTCTCAAAAATTCACTTTCCAATTCACTGTCCCAGACTAAAAATAGAAGCAAGCATTCACCCTCACAAGCATTCTGTCAGTGATTCTGTATCAGCATCCTTCTCCACCATCCTTCAGGTTTTTGCTCTATGTCTGCCCTTTTTTCCATAATCAATCTTTGGCTGTTTGTGATTAGGACTAAGTGCCTCTTGTACTCTCAAGATATTGGAAGTGGGTGCAAACCAAGGAGAAAATAGTTTATCCAAGCACAAGTTTTATTTATGTTCTGACACCAGTACCCTTGCCTTCACCTTCTTCCATGTATAACCTGATTTCCCAACAGCTCCTCAAAACATAAAATCTCTTTAATAGCACAGGGGAAATTGGTCTCTAAAAGCAAATTTGTCCCATTCTTTGCTAAATTATTACAGTTTAAGCCATACTTGCTACAAAGAAGAAAAACTTTCCCTGAAGATCCATTTAGAACGTGTAGATTTGATTTTTCACTTTTGTATTTTAAGCATAAGACCAGATTAAATTTAGAGACAATAGGTTTTGTACTTTTTTTTAATTCTCTTGAGATAAAAACTTCAATCTCTGAACAAGGACAATATCAATTAACAGAGAAATTTTAGAAAATTCTACCTAATAGGTAATAGTTTTAGTTAATTAACTACATAGTTTCTACGTTCCTATTACCAGTCACGATTGTGTTCCTTTTTAACTGTACCAGGCACCTACAAAATGGACATTTAAAGATAATTGCTTATTTTACTGTATTGCATTACATTTGAAAAATGGTCTTTTACATTATTTGATATCTTTTTTTCAGTAATAAAATCTATTTTCATATATTTAACCTTAAATTGCTTTTAAAAATACCCTTAATTTGATTCTTACTCTAGTTCCAAATCTATTTCGCTCAGCTTTCATGAAGACATTTTTCCAAAGTGTTAATGGAATTTTGAGCTTTTTTATTTTCTTTCAGAATTTAACACCTCACTTTGAAACTTTAAGTAAATAATATGGAGGAAATTGGTGTTACAAAGAGGAGATCTGAAAAGCAGTTTAATAGATGTATTTTATGATTCAGTTTTGGAAGAAATTAAAAGAAAAAAGACTAGAGAGAAGTTTTCTTGAATAGGAATTTCATTCCTTCCCTGATAAATCAGAAGAATCTCAAACTTACAGAAGAGAGTGACTGATAAAACTAGATTATGGTGTTACTTATATCTTGTGTTTCTGGCAAAAAGTGAATTGAGGTAAAACTAAGCCCATAAAACTGAACAGGTTGGGAAAGATCTTTTAGAATTAATCTTTAGGCACAGAGGTAGATTATCCATCAGCTTTGCTAAACTGAGTCAGATAGATAAGAACCAAAACCTGAGAACCAAAACCTGTTTTTTCAGAGGAGTCAGGAGTCAGCAAAATGATTCACAAATTTAATCAACATATGACTTATTACTTAATTCTTATTACTAATAAGGAGACACTAAGTTATATTAGGCTTCCCTGGTGGGTCAGTGATAAAGAATATAACTCTACAATAAGCCATCTTTTCAAGTTAATATAAAAACAATAACTAACATCTCTTTGGAAGTGATCTTTAAGCTAGTTGTTGAAATATTTAATGTTTGCGTGAGCAACATAATGAAGAAAACAGGACATTTCTTAAATAAAAGATGTAATTTTATATTTTTAGACAAACATATTCTTTATTATATTCTTAAACTTGACACAAAACATCAACTTAAACAGGAGATAATAATATTACATAAGAGATGAGAACTTATATTACCAAAAGACTACAAATCATGAAAATGTAAACTAAAAACTATGATATATTTGTAATTCTTATGACTGTCATAGGATTAATATCCAGACTGTCTTCCACAAGATGTTCTAGTAATGAATACTTAGGTGATGATGATGACACAAAAACATCTCAAACAGTTCTTGCCATACAGTTACTAGATTTTCATAAAAAGACATGCACACACACAACAGATAGGTTTATTAACTGTATAACATGATTATTTACTACATTAAGTAGAAACAGATCATCATAAATGTCTTCATCCTTTTCATCTTCATGTTGAGTATGATAAGGAGAGGAGAAGGAAGGGTTGATTTTGCTGATTTAGGGATGGCAGAGGCAGAAGAGGTGGAGAAGGTAGACAAGAGGGGCAGAGATACTGGGCAAATTTTATAGACATACACTGTAATTTCTGTCTGCCTTTTAAATTTATCTAAAAGTTTTTTATATGGTCCCAATCCTTTGCTGGAATTAGATTCTCCAACTTTATATTCTCTACCTGCCTTTTGCTTTAGGTTGACATATAATGACTTCACTTTTTCTCCAATCATATTAGAGTCTACATGTATTCTTTCTTATAACAATCCTGCACCCACATAAAAGCATTGTCAGCATGAGATAAAAAGGTATTTTGCAAAAAGGGAAAGGTTTTCATACTTGCTGGTAGAGCTGCAGAGATGACTTCATAATTTGCTCTTTTAACAATGGTCCTTACACAGGATTCACTTATCTCTTGAAATGGTGGCAACCACAGCTGCAAAACTCAATCTACAAATACATGTCAAGCAATTCAGCTTTTTCTTGTAATATCATGACTTTGCTTCTTAGGAGCACTCCCGGCATCACTAGTGGCTCTTTGTATGGGTCCCATGGTGTTATTCAAGGTTTACAGTCTCTCATTAAACATGATGGAAAGTAGACAAGAACAGCAAGAGATCGTGATAATGGGAGAGATCAGGTTTGGCAAGAGATTGCGAGAACCTGGAGATGTCAGATTGCCAAGATAAGAGACTTACTGAAGAGATGCCAGCTTACTGGGGGATGATTGGCATCTGGAGCCTTTGAAGCTGATGCTCACAACACTCAAGCTCTCTGCAGTGGCAACAGCTGGCTACAACATTATCACAGGACTATGGTGTGTATTACCATTAATTTTATGCAGTTATGAATTAATTCTGCATCTTTACCCTGGTTTACTTTTCTCTTAACTGTGAACAGCACCATGTACAATTTTGGTGTGTAACTTTTGATAAATTTTAACTTGTGATAAGAAGTTTCTGTATATTTTATAGTGGAAAATGATGAGGAAGACCAGTATCAACATATATTTTATGCATTTATGACAGAAAGTCAGCTAGGCTTGCACCAAAAAGATTTTTGAGAAAGGGATTGAGAGCTAGATTGAAAGATTTAAAGACAGAGAGAACACATAGAGGCAACCAAAATTCATTAACTTAGTGCTTTGACAGCAATTTTATGCTTATATTTTGAATAAATAAGTTTATTTTTGCTAGCTAATTTTTTTTTTCTTGTAACATTTGTATTCACACACTCAGTTATAGGACATACTACTGAAAATACACGATTGAACATGTCAGGAGGACTGAGCACATTTCCCATGTCCCAGGTGGACTTAGCTGAGCATTTTAATGGAAAATTGGCTTGGGGGTATACTTGGGGGTATCCCTTCCACCAGTCAGGGCAAATTTACACTCAATGACTGCATTAGAATTTGGGGAGACACCTGTGTTCTCTGAAAGGTATTTAGCAATGAGAACCCAGAGTACTACATTATTGTTGCCATTACTTTGGCTGTAGTCAAAGCATGATTTGGTGTACAGAAAGCTGGGAGAAATAAGAAATCAGTATGGTCCTAACACAAGAGAGACTTAAAGGAAACATTAGAGCATGCAGTACCTTTATAGCAGGAAAGTAGTTGTTTTCATGAAAACACCAAAAACTTGGGAGCACTGATAAAGAGCCTTGATCAAAGGGTTTGTAAGACCAGCCTTTGAAGAGATGGCCAGAGTAGAAAAGGGTTTCTTGTCTTGGCTAGCTCAGCACCCATTCCCACCTTCTTCTGATAACAGCACCTTGAATTTAATTTGTAACCACCCTACCATCAATTCACTGTGGGACTTCCCTTATCCCTCAGGAGTAGGGATTTCACCCAGGCCTGACAATATAGAGCACTATAAAAAGTTGTTTACAACTTTTTAAAACATGGAGACATAATATGCATACCATAAATCCACTCTTTTCAAGTATACAGTTCATTGATCTTCAGCATATTTACAGGAATAGGCAACCATCACCAATATCTAATTCCAAGTCAACTGTATCATTCCCCAAAGAAACCTTGTACCCATTAGCAGTTGTTCCTCAATGCCATCCACAATCAGCCCTTGGCAAGCACTAATCTATTTTCTGTCTCTATGGACTTTCCTGAATGGACATTTTATGTAAATAGAATCATAGAGTACACAGTCTTTAACTGTCTATCTCCATCACTTAGTGTAAAGTTTTCAAGGTTTACACTAAAGAGTCTTGATGAAAGTGAAAGAGGAGAGTGAACAAGCTGGCTTAAAATTCAAATTCAGAAAACTAAGATCATGGCATCTGGTCCCATCACTTCATAGCAAATAGATGGGGAAACAATGGAAACAGTGGCTGACTTTACTTTTTTTGGCTCCAAAATCACTGCAGATGGTGATTGCAGCCATGAAATTAAAAGACGCTTACTCCTTGGAAAGAAAGTTATAATTAACCTAGACAGCCTATTAAAAAGCAGAGACATTACTTTGCCAACAAAGGCCCGTCTAGTCAAGATTATGATTTTTCCAGTAGTCATGTATGGATGTGAGAGTTGGACTGTGAGGAAAGCTGAGCACCAAAGAATTGATGCTTT
>NW_011494960.1:2909066-2917485 GCF_000754665.1 Bison bison bison | reverse complement strand
TGTGAGAGTTGGACTATAAAGAAAGCTGAGTGCAGAAGAATTAATGCTTTTGAACTGTGGTGTTGGAGAAGACTCTTGAGAGTCCCTTGGACTTCAAGGAGATCCAACCAGTCCATCCTAAAGGAGATCAGTCCTGGGTGTTCATTGGAAGGACTGATGTTGAAGCTGAAACTCCAATACTTTGGCCATCTGATGTGAAGAGCTGACTCATTGAAAAGACCCTGAGGCTGGGAAAGATTGAGGGCAGGAGGAGAAGGGGCGACAGAGATTGAGATGGTTGGATGGCATCACCAACTTAATGGACATGGGTTTGGGTGGACTCCAGGCATTGGTGATGGACAGGGAGACCTGGCGTGCTGCGGTTCATGGGGTCACAAAGAGTCGGACACAACTGAGCGACTGAACTGAACTGAACATGTATGTATGTATCACTATCTCCTTCTTTTTGTGGCTGAATAATTTTTCACTCTATGGTTATAAAACATTTTGTTCATCCATCTATCAGCTGAGTACATTCTAGAGTTTAGCTATTATGATTGATGCTATAATGAACAATCATGTCAAATTTGTGTGGGAAGATGATAGCAGAAGAAGAACTAAAGACCCTCTTGATGAAGTGCAGAGTGAAAAAGCTGGCTTAAAGCTTAACATTAAAAAAAATGAAGATCATAGTATCCAGTCCCATCACTTCATGGCAAATAGATGGGGAAACAATGGAAACAGTGACAGATTTTATTTTCTTGGACTCCAAAACCACTGCAGATGGTGACTGTGGCATGAAATTAAAAGATGCTTGCTCCTTGGAAGATAAGGTATGACCAACCTAGACAGCATATTAAAAAGCAGAGACATTACTTTGCTGACAAAGGTCCATCTAGTCAAAGCTATGGTTTTTCCAGTAGTCATGTATGAATGTGAGAGTTGGACTATAAAGAAAGCTGAGCACCAAGGAATTGATGCTTTTGAACTGTGGCGTTGGAGAAGACTCTTGAGAGTCCCTTGAACTTTAAGGAGATCAAACCAGTCAATCCTAAAGGAAATCATTCCTGACTATTCACTGGAAGGACTGATGCTGAAGCTGAAGCTCCAGTACTTTGACCACCTGATGTGAAGAATTGACTCAATGGAAAAGACCCTGATGCTGGGAAAGATTGAAGGAGAAGAAGGGGATGACAGAGGATGAGATGGTTGGATGGCATCACCGACTCAATGGACATGAGTTTGAGCAAGCTCCGGGGATGGTGATGGACACGGAAGCCTGGCAGGCTGCATGAAGTCCATAGGGTCACAGTCAGACATTTCTGAGTGACTGAACTGAACTAATGATATCAGTTATCTTGGGTACATATTCATACTATGAGAAGAATCACTGGATCATACAGTAACCTTAAATTTCCATTTAATACGGAAAATAATAGCAGGTCTCTGGGAAAATCTCAAAGGGACTTTGATTTCATTCTGTCCTTTCAGTGATTCCAAACTGCATTTTATTTTCTTTTATGAACGATTACAGAGTGCCAATTTTCTAGGTCGCTGTGAAGCTCGGAAGAAAAAAATGGAAATAGGATAAGTTAAACCACTACACATCTCACTATTCTTAACCACTATTGAAATGGTTTTCTTGAATAAATACTCCCAAGGTGGTGGAAAATGATTGTGATCCTTTCTGCCAGTATGCTCATTGCTTTTAAAATGATAGGATTTGGGGAGCCCTTGCTCTGCCATTTGTAGCTGACATCCCTATACTTCTAGTTTTTGTAGTGATTATCTTGGTCAAAGCATGTGATATAATATGGTACTAAGAAAAATAATTGTACTTTTGTACCGTCCTGAGGGCTTAGAGCTTGGGATCTGAGAGTAGGAGTTATTTTAGGTGCACTGCCCACATCCCTGGAGCCTCTGGCTTCGCTGCATGCTTGCCAACTTCCAGTTGTGTATATTTGCATATGGTTGCTGCCTCAGAACCTTCTAAAACCATTTACATCTGCTCTAATCTCAATGACATCAGCCCGGACATGCTTCTTACAAACAATGACTAATTGTAGTTGACATGCAGTGATAAGTCTCCCTGGTCCTTTAGGTGGTATAATTTGAGCAGTATGTTTTACATTATTGCCTGAAGTATCCCTTCAGGGTTAAAAGCTTTTTTTGCCCAAAGTAGCAGTTAACTTATAATGTACTCCTTATCAGTTTCTTTACCTTCCCTGTCCTGTCCCCCACTCTCGTACTGACATAACCTTCACAGATAAAATCCCTGGACTTGAATCTTTTTCTCAAGGTCTGTTTCTGGGAAAACCTGACTTAGAAGGAAAGCGTAGAGCAAACTGCAAACAATATATTCTACAATATGAGTGCTGACCTGGGAAGAAGCCATCTGGGGGTAAAATCTGAGAAAGTAAAGCTGAGTTCTGGAGACCAGGTTTAAGTCTTTCTTTTAAGTCCTGACTTTATAGTCACCTTCAGTTATTGAGCCAAGATATTCCCTTTTTAGTTTTAAATTAATTTGAGTTGTTTTTCCTACTTTTTTTCTTTTGAAAGAATTCTGAATAATATGATATGGTGGACTGCAGACTTAAAAAAAACAGCATAATATCCTTAGATGAGCAAAGCTAACTTTATGAAAACAATGGAAGTAACAGCACCTTGATCGAGACTTAGTTGCCTCTCACAAGCAGGGATCAAAGATATTTAAAAAGTTTAGGATACAAGCTTAATTGGTTTAAGTTAGGTCTTCTCAGGTAGGTACCTAATTGAGATTGGGATGAAAATATGACACAATTGCTTAGGACTGGTGGGTCAGCGAGAAGGCAATGGCACCTCACTCCAGTACTCTTGCCTGGAAAATCCCACAGACAGAGGAGCCTGCTAGGCTGCAGTCCATGGTGTAGCTAAGAGTCGGACACAACTGAGCGACTTCACTTTCACTTTTCACTTTCATGCATTGGAGAAGGAAATGGCAACCCACTCCAGTGGGTTACTGGAGAATCCCGGGGATGGGGGAGCCTAGTGGGCTGCCGTCTATGGGGTCACACAGAGTCGGACATGACTGAAGCGACTTAGCAGCAGCAACAGCAGGTGGGTCAGCATGGTGAGCATCTTGAAGCAAGTCTTTATAAGTAAACTGTTATTTGATGATCATGCTATTTGCCCAGTCAAGAAAACTATTTTTTTCAGATAAACTGATAATGCAGGAATATCCTGAAGCAGTGACACCATTTATTAGTTTAAAATTTTCCTATAATAAATAGTTGTCTTGTTGACATACATATTCTCAGTTCTCAATCCTGATCCTTAAGTAATGTCACACAGGTGGTCTTAATTCTCATAAAGATAAATAGGATTTGTCTCATGGGAGGAAGTGTCAGCAGTATCAGAGGAATTCTAAACAAAAGACAAGAAAACATAAAGATGATAAAGAATGGATAAAACATCAAGAATAAAGTCATAGTGGAACTAATAAAAAATTAGCAAAGAAAGAGAATTTTGGTGAGATAGTAAAGAATCAAACAGGAACTTTGTCCTCTTTCAATGAGGAGCCTTGGAAGATTATAAAACACCTCACTCTTAGGAAATACTTGTATTTGAAATTTTTTGTTTTGTTTTGCTTGAAAGGTTTGGTTTTTAAGTGATCACACAATATAATATATGATCAACTGAAGAACTGTTACTTCAAACTTCTGGGTATTTGATTTTTTTTTTTTTTTTGGTGTAATAATATTAAACACTGTGCTTTGAGAATTGATTGGAAAATGTAAATTAAATTATCCGTAAAGAATGATAACAGGTGAGTGAGACTATGAATGTCTTGACTTCCATCGAGGCATATATTATGGGACCGGTAGAAAGGGCATTTATTCTGTGGAGCTGAGGAAAGGACAGTCCAAAGTTTGATGTTTTTGTCAAACAACACTGCCAAAACTTAAGACAAAAAGCTCTGTTCAGTTCAGTCACTCAGTCATGTCGGACTCTTTGCGACCCCTTGGATTGCAGCACACCAGGCTTCCCTGTCCATAACCATCTCCCAGAGCTTGCCCAAAGTCATGTCCATTGAGTTGGTGATGGCATCAAACCTTCTCACCCTCTATTGTCCCTTTCTTTTCCTGCCTTCAATCTTTCCCAGCATCAGAGTCTTTTCCAGTGAGTCAGTTCTTTGCATCAGACTCATTGGAAAAAACTTTGATGCTGGGAAAGATCTTATTTTGTTTTCATACTCCGAGAAACCCCAGCAAGAAAACAACAGCAATCTAATATTCTTAGACTAATCACAGCTTCACATTTAGAGTATAGCTTCACTATATTCTTATCCTGACCTAAACACTTAATAGAAAGATGGCTCTGGGAAAATAGCTCATTGTCCTTCAGTCACCTTATATTAAATACAAATTGCGGGGAATGATAATACCACCTCACAAATATGAGGCAAAAAATAAAATGAGTGAAAAAAATAGTGAAACTAACAAAATATGGCATAAAACTGGAAAACACTAAAGGTTAGTTTTTTGGGTTTTTTTGTAGGCTTCTATGAAAATTTGCAAGGGAAATAAAAGTCTAGACCAACTTGGATGGATACAATAGCTTCATGCTTATTTGTTTATTTCACCTGCAAATCTGCTTTCAGACTCTTCATTCACATTAACATCATAAGGAAAGGTCACAATTCAGGGTTACTTTTCCCAGGGAGACGGACTGCTTAATCAGTGCTTTATCTGGAAGGGAATGATTGTGGTTGGACATTTGACCACCGCAGAAGAAGCCCTCCTGCATTCTGGGTGTGAGGAATTTAGGAGCTAACATGGAGGGGATGGGCAATGAACTGAAAGTTGGGAGACACAGGCTCTGCAACCCTCTATACATATTTAACCATGTGTCACAATTTCTTGAAATCTCAATGTTTCCCATATGTAGAATGGGAGACAAGTCCCTCATGAGTATTACACAAGATGATGCTGAGTGAAGTATTTTAAAAATTCTTAAAAGACACATGAATGTAAATTTCAATATTTTTTTCCATGTTACTTCCCCCTAGATACTCAAAGTTAAAGGGAAAGTCACTCAGTCGTATCCGACTCTTTGCAATCCCAGGGACTATACAATCCATGGAATTCTCCAGGCCAGAATACTGGAGTCATTTTCCTTTCCCTTCTCCAGGGTATCTTCCCTGGTGGCTCAGATGGTAAAGCATCTGCCTACAATGCGGGAGACCTGGCTTTGATCCTTGGGTTGGAAGGATACCCTGGAGAAGGAAATGGCAAACCACTCCAGTACTGTTACCTGGGAAATCCCTGGGAAATCCCATGGACAGAGGAGCCTGGTAGGCTACAGTCCATGGCGTCGCAAAGAGTCAGACATGACTGAGCGACTTCACTTTCTTTCTTTCACTTTCTCTAGGGGATCTTCCCAACCCAGAGATCAAACCCAGGTCTCCCGTAAAGAGCTGTAAATTAAAAGCAAATAAAATGTGAGGCAGCAGCAGTCAGGCTAGCTGCTGGTCCCAGAGAAGGCTTTTGGAGTGTCTTTCCTACCATGGTTCATAATAAACCTCACTGAAGATTAGCAATGGTGCCACTGAAAGTGTTTCTGGAAGTTTGCAAGTTCTCAGTGCATGGGATTTCAGCAATGGAAAGCAGTGGGTAAGAAAGAACACCTCCCAAGAAATATATAAATATTCTATGTGATATGAAAAGAGGAATTTGGAAATTTACTCTCAATCTTGGTTTCTTAGGAAAGGTGCTCTATCATGAAACAAAATTGTTATTGAGCACCTACTGTGTTCCAGGATGTTAGCTGCCCTTTATGGAGAGCCATCTGTGTGCCAGAGAGTATCCTAAACACTTAACAACTTTCATTATCTCATTTAATCCTTAAAAGAATGTATAAGAGTAATATTAACACACCCTTTTGATATACCTGGAAAATGAGAATCAGAGAAATGAAGTAAGTTATTTAACGTAGATACTGGTAGTTTTTGGCAGAATTGTGGTTCAAATCTAGGTCTGCACCATTCCAAAGACTGTGCATTCAAACACAATGCTCTATCGACACACAATGAAGTCTTTGGGAGACTTTACTCTTATTCAACTAATTAAGCAAATTCTATAAAGTTCTCTAAAATAAACACAAACTGAAAGTTATTTCATTCCAATTTTTAAAATGAACTTGCTTCTTCCGGCAATTTAGGAGCCACAATGAGAATGAACATGGGATAAACAGACAATTAAAAATTCTTATCAAGAATGTGTTTAGGAATTTTTATTTTATATTATATCCTGAGAAGTAGGAATTTAAACACTCTGTTTTACATCTGAAAGTGTTGGTCAGAAAGCAGATTTTCAGAAAGTTTTCTTTGTTCTTCAAATCAAATAATTATTATCTGGTAGTGTAGCGTATTTCTTGCAGTCCAGCCTATTCCACTGAAGTATTATAAAATAGGTCTCTCATTTAGAGTTACCAAAAAAAATGTCATTTCTTCTATTCCAACTTTCCATGAGATGGAGCCTGAGAGTATCAGAGTTGTTGGAAGCATTAAAAAGAAAGGGAAAGAATTTTTTTTTTTAAGCAAGTGAGAGAGCGTTAAGTTTCTGTTCAAAACTCTTTCATCCATAATACTAATGTACTCATATTTGAAATGGAAAACCAGTGCATTTAAAATAGTCATGCCTAGAAATTGCAAGTTGCAATGGCACCAAAAGACTTTATTGTGTGTCCAGGCACACATAGAAAGAAAACCTATGAGTCAGTTAAATATGAATAACTAAAGATCTTAAACTTGGTTCTTTAAAATTCTTTTTCAAAATTAGAATTACAATGGAAAAGATTTTGTATCTTTAACAGAGATAGTTTTGGAGGCCTACAGATCTTTCTCATTGATATCAACATATCACACAGGCAGGTAGCCATAACCCAGTCTGGCTTTCCATTTATCTGACAACACTTCTGTCACAGCAGAGGATCTGAGATGGTGTAAAAGTGTTTGTATCCCAGCAGCAGGCCAAAGCCAGGGGTTGTCTGCCAAGGTTGTAATGTGTGTATTCTGTTGTGTAGCTGCAGACAGCTGCCTCAAGGAGTATGTCATGGGGAATTCTAAGGATGATGAGTCCAGACTCGACTCTGTGTGGATCCACAGCAGGTAAGCGCTGGAATAAATGTGGCTGGCTGCCATCAGATGTAGGAGATCCTTTGCATTTGAAGCTGAGCTTTTAATAGTATTGAGGTGAAAAAGTACACTTGAAGAGTTTTTGCATCATATCTGTAGCAGGAGAGGAACATATATCAAAAAGTCTAATTGGGATGGTTAGCTTTCACTAGCTTGCACTAAAAATGATTTTAGTGCACTAAAAATGATTTTAATTTATCAAGTTAGCTAGGCATTAAGACTGTCTGGCAACAAAGGTGATGCAACCATTCTGGAGGATAATTTAGCAAAATAGATTAAAAGCCTTGGGCTTCTCAGGTGGCTCAGTGGGTAAAGAATCTGCCTGCAAGGCAGGAGACAAAGGAGATGTGGTTTCGATCCGTGGGTTAGGAAGATCCCCTGGAGAAGGGAATGGCTACCTGCCGGGGACCAGCCCCGGCTGATCCAGGGTATTTGAAGGAGAGACGGCATAGGCGAGGATCAGGATACAATAGCTTCAATTAGATATTAATTAAAGATATAAAGAGTAATAGGATGAGGATAGCTCAGTAGGAAAATTCAGTGGAGAAAAGAGGCTGAGTAGCTTGGTTTACGCGGGGGACCAATAAAACTTCAAGACAAGAAGCTTGCACCACTTACGTAGGCCGCAGGCGTCCTTCCATTCTCCTGAAGGAGAGGAGACACTGAGGCCTCCCCGGTCGGATCTTAGAAGCCCAGGCAAAATTAGTAAGCATGGTGGGTTCCGCGCTCCAGATGGAGACTCAACCAGAGTGAGAGAGAGAGCGACATGGGGAGACCAGTATTTCGAGAAACTGATCCCAATTCTTTATTTTCCAGAGTCTGTTTTTATACACTGAGATGTTATACAAAAGTCACATGGGGACAGCAGTCCTGACTTTTATTAAAGTCAGGTGCTTCACACAAATGTATACAGAGGTCTTAGGGGTGTTACATCATCTTCTGGCCAGGGGGGCCTGCTGACAATTTACGACCCTCTCCTTGTGACAGCGGTCAGTCAATCAGGACACTTATTTCTCCAGGGCTGATTATTCTCAAAACAGACACCACCCAAATAAAGTTACATTCCTACAGGGTGAGGGTGTAGTGGGTTTTAGTTAAGGAAAGAATTTACTTAGCCTAAGGTCTAACGTGATTAATATCAAAGGTTAATACTTATTCCTTCTATATATTCATTAATGTGTGTAAGGGCAGGGGATATGGAGACTTAGCAACAAACATTGGCTCAACAAATGAAAAACCCTTCACCAACACAATTTCTAATTAGCC
>NW_011494960.1:2906594-2908966 GCF_000754665.1 Bison bison bison | reverse complement strand
GGTTGGGAGGCTGTGAGCAATCACATGTGGCCGGACGAGCCTGTCAGGCAGGCTAGAGAACCTTCAGAGGAGTTTGTAGGTTAAAACACTCTTGTCACACCCAAGAGTTTTTATTGACTGGAGCTCTAGGTTAACTCCTTCTCCAAAAGAGGTGGTGGGGGACAGCCCCCCGTAAAGTCAGAGGTGTAGGTAAGAGCACAAAGTAGTAAAGTAGGCAGGCTCTGGTTATGGGGGTAGATGCTCGAGGAGTTCCAGGGGGACTCCTGAGGCTCGATCCCGCCTTTGCGTATGTCGAGCCTCCTTCCTCATGACCTTTGTCATGGGCGGAGTACCTCACTCTGGCCCCCAACAGCTACCTACTCCAGTATTCTTGCCTGGAGAATCCCATGGAAAGAGGAATCTGGCAGGCTGAAGTCCATACTTTCGCAGAGTCAGACATGGCTGAAGCAATTAAGCAAGCAAGGATTAAAAGCCTCAAAATGTCTATATGCTTTTCAAGGCAATTTCCATACTAAAAATTAATTTTAAGGAAAATCTGTTAGAAGATTGACCTGAAAAATGATTATTCATGATAATTTTAACTATTAGAGTAAAAATTTGAACCAACCCTGTTCCTATATAAAGAATTGGTTAAATAAACTACCATATGTCAATAAAGGAAGTGTGTGTCAGTGGCTCAGTCATGTCCAACTCTTTGTGACCTCATGGACTGTAGCCTGCCAGGCTCTTCTGTCCATGGGGATTCTTCAGGCAAGAATACTGGAGTGGTTTGCCATGCCCTCCTCCAGGAGATCTTCCCAAACCAGGGATCGAAGCTGCATCTATTATGTCTCCTGCATATAGGTGAGTTATTTACCCACTAAGTCACCTGCGAAGCCTGATAAAGGAAATACCATGCAGCTATTTTGATGATCCCTGCACATTTTGATTCTTAGACATTTGAGGGTTACAGATCATTCTTAGAATCAGATTAACACCATGGAGACTCTCCTTTTCTAAAATGTACCTGAGCTTAACTAAATCCACACCAGGAGTTGGATACAAAATGCTAAAAAGGCCATGAATCTCCAAATTCAACATTAACTATCACAAAATTATAAAATGTTCACAAAGTATTAAATTTTAGAAATCAGAATATGTAACATATACATAGTATTATTCCTGTTAACTTAAATATATAGATTTATACACGAATATTGCATTTTATGATCTCTAAAAAACTATCAATAGCATAGGTCTTCTGCCTACCATTAGATTAAATAGCTGTCACTGTTCTTTGTATAAATTTTACAGTTAAGGTTTTTGTTATTTTTGTTTTGTTTTTGCTACAGAGTGGTTTCATAGAGTTCTTCCCTATCCCCGCCCCCCCTTTTTTTTGGCCATATTGTGGGGCATGTGGAATATTAGTTCCTTCACTAGGGATTAAAAAACAAAAAAATAGTAAAAGACTGTGGCTCTTAAGCTATGACTTACTCTCCCTGAAAGTCACTCAGTCGTGTCTGACTATTTGCGACCCCATGGACTACACAGTCCATCGAATTCTCCAGGCCAGAATACCAGAGTGGATAGCCTATCCCTTCTCCAGCAGATCTTTCCAACCCAGGAATTGACCCTGGGTCTCCTGCATTGCAGGTGGATTCTTTACCAATGGAGCTATCAGGGAAGCCCTTTTAATTTAAATATATATATTTATACATGAATATTACATTTTATGATCCCTAAAAAAACTATTCAGTGGCATAGGTCTTCTGCGTACCATTAGCAGACAGAAATTACATCTAATATTTGAATTATTTTCTCTGAAGTTTCAGTTCAGTTCAGTCGCTCAGTCGTGTCCAACTCTTTGCGACCCCATGAACTGCAGCATGCAAGGCCTCCCTGTCCATCATCAACTCCTGAAGTTCACTCAGACTCACATCCACAGAGTTGGTGATGCCATCCAGCCATCTCATCCTCTGTCGATCCCTTTTCCTCCTGCCCCCAATCCCTCCCAGCATCAGAGTCTTTTCCAATGAGTCAACTCTTCCCATGAGGTGGCCAAAGTACTGGAGTTTCAGCTTTAGCAACAGTCCTTCCAAAGAACACCCAGGACTGATGGCCTTTAGAATGGACCGGTTGGATCTCCTTGCAGTCCAAGGGACTCTCAAGAGTCTTTTCCAACATCACAGTTCAAAAGCATCAATTCATTGGCGCTCAGCTTTCTTTATAGTCCAACTCTCACATCCATACATGACCACTGGAAAAACCACAGCCTTGACTAGATGGACCTTTGTTGGCAAAGTAATGTCTCTGCTTTTGAACATGCTATCTAGGTTGGTCATAACTTTCCTTCCAAGGAGTAAGCGTCTTTTAATTTCATGGCTGAACTCACC
>NW_011494960.1:2861202-2906408 GCF_000754665.1 Bison bison bison | reverse complement strand
CTTGTGCTTCTTCCAGTCCAGCATTTCTCATGATGTACTCTGCATATAAGTTAAATAAGCAGGGTGACAATATACAGCCTTGATGTACTCCTTTTCCTATTTGGAACCAGTCTGTTGTTCCATGTCATGTTCTAACTGTTGCTTCCTGACCTGCATACTTTTTCCTTTTTATAAGTTTGTTAAAAGAAAGATGAAATATTCAACTACCTACCAAGTATACATACAGACACAAGACTTAATTACTTTTAATCAAAGGGAACATATTTTTTAAAAAATCTTATACAGAAACTATTGATGAATCTCAGTTTGTCAGTTTTCTGCATTTCTGTGTGTATGTGTGTGTGTTGTGTGTGTTGCAAGTTGTTAGCTGTGATCAGTAGAAACCAACTCTAATTTAAGCAGAAGGGGCAATTATTAAATGGAAATGAGCTAGTTAGTAGCTTCCAAGATGACAGTGTAAAAAACTTTAAGAGGACTTCCTTGGCAGTCTAGTGGTTAAGATTCTACACTTCCATATGGGTTTGATCCTTAATGAGGGAACTAAGATTTAACAGTGTGGCCAAAAAAAAAAAAAAAAATGGGATAGGGAAGAACTCTATGAAACCACTCTGTAGCAAAAATAAAATAGCAATAACAAAAACCTTAACTGGTAAAATTTATAAAAAGAACAATAGCAATATCAACTATTCAAACTTTGGAAAATCTCCTCAGGATATAATGCAAATGAATAAATATTTATTGAAAGAAATCTAAATCTTATTTTGAAAAATAGTAAAAGATTGTGGCTCTTGAGCTATGACTCACTCTCCCCACCCCTATTCAGCCTGATGGCAGTTCCTCTCCAGGTAAGTGAGACCAAGAAAACAGGTCCCCCACTCCCCCCAGCTTTCATTCAAAAACTATGGTACCTCCATGGGAGACACAATTGCCATCATCTCTCATCTCTGCAAGCTCCATGTTACCCAGGAAAAATGGAAGGGTTATGTAGTTGAAAAGTCAGGGATCTCCCCTTCTCCACAGCTCATATTCACAGGGCAGAGGCTTTTATGCCAAGTGTGACAGGCTAAGAATATGTGTGTGTTTGTGTTCAGTCATGTCTGACTCTTTGTGACACCATAAAAAGGAATCTTCCAGGCAAGAATACTGGAGTGGGTTGCCATTTCCTACCCCAAGGGATCTTCCCAACCCAGGGATTGAACCCACATCTCTGGTATCTCCTGCATTAGCAGGCAGATTCTTTACCACCGTGCCACCTGGGAAGCCTATAATACTGAGTCCTCAGTTGAACTTACCCCATCTCACTTGCAGGATGGAGGTTTCATGCAGGGAAAGGCAAGCTAAGGAGATTAAAGGCTGCCACCCTACCCAGTTCCCTGATTGAAAACCAAGAATGTCACTCAGAGAAGCAGTCAGTTGAATAATGGTACCGAGATATTGCCTTGGAAAGGCAGTTGATAAGAACACAGGGCTCCAGGGTTCTTGCAATAACTCTATTTAGAACAGGGAATGAGAAAGTTTAAACCTAAAGGCACTCTCAGGAACAACAGATTTTGGTGCAAGTAGTTAATAAAAAATGAATATACTCTCAAAGAATATGGGCCATCATTGAGTGCATTATAAATAATGGAAATGTCAAAATAAGAAAAAAGAAAGAAGGAGGAAAAAGATCAAGGGTGAGAAAAAAGTTGTACTGAAAAAAGGAAATGACACCATGTGGTAACTAACTAGAATTCTTAGGAACAAGTAAAGAGAACCAGAAATTGTAAAAAAAAAAAAAATAATAATAAAACAAAATATTGCTACAAACTCTGTAAATATGTTTGCTCCAATTTCCTTCCTCAATTTATTTAAAATAATTAACAGTATATAAAATAATAAGTTATAACAATGTAATGTAGGGTCTGTAGCACATACAGATGTAATGGACAGCAGTAATAGAATGGAAGAAGAGAGAACAGAGCTTTCTAGTATCTATATTTTATATATCTCTATATCTCTCAAATTAGTATAAATCTGAAGATTAGGATAAGATAAAATGTATATGGTAAGCCCTAAAGCAAATTCTAAGAATATAATTTTAAAATAGTGAAAAAACATTAAAGGAATACAAATATTACATTAGAAAATATTCACTTGGAAATAAGTAAGAAGGAACAACAGGACAAAAGAAGACCGAACAATAAAAAGCAAATGAAAAGGGTGGAGTAAATTCTAATTTATAAGAAATATATTAAATATAAATTAATGAAACACTACAGTTCAAAGGCAGAGGTTGGCAGACTTGATAAACAATGTATTAACTACATGCTTTCTGTAAAAGACACATTTTAGATTCAATGATATAAACAGGTTGAATCTACAATGGCAGAAAAAAATATACAGTGCATGCAGGAACCATAAGAGAGTTGGTGTCAATATACTCATAGCAGACATATGGATTTTATGACAACAATTATCACTAGTGACTAAAAAGGGCATTTTATAGAAATAACAGTGGTGAATTTATTAGAATATAGCAATTAATGACATACATAAATTTAATAATAGAGCCCCAAAAGACATGATGCAAAATCTGACATAATTGAAGGGAAAAATGGACAATGCAACAATAAATGTTGAGAAATTTAATACTCTAACTTTAATAGTGGATAAAGCAAGTACGGGCTTCCCTGGTGGCATATTGGTAAGAATCCACCTGCCAATGCCGGAAATGTGGGTTTGGTCTCTGGACGGGAGATCCCCTGGAGTTGGAAATTGCAACACACTCCAGAATTCTTGTCAGGAAATTTTCATTGACAGAGGAGTCTGGTGGGCTACAATCCACGAGGTCACAAAGAGTCAGACACAACTGAGCACACATGTAGATCAAGTATGCAAAAGATCAGCAAGGAAATCAGTGACTGGAACAACATTAAAAACTATAAGCAAAGATGGCACAAGAAAGAACAGAAATGGTATGGTCCTAACAGAAGAAGATATTAAGAAGAGGTGGCAAGAAAACACAGAAGAACTACGCAAAAAAGATCTTCATGACCCAGATAATCCCAATGGTGTGATCACTCACCTACAGCCAGACATCCTGGAATGTGAAGTCAAGTGGGTCTTAGGAAGATCACTACGAACAAAGCTAGTGGAGGTGATGGAATTCCAATTGAACTATTTAAATCCTAAAAGATGATGCTGTGAAAGTGCTGCACTCAAAATGTCAGCAAATTTGGAAAACTCAGCAGTGGCCACAGGACTGGAAAAGGTCACTTTTCATTCCAACTGCAAAGAAAGGAAATGCCAAAGAATGCTCAAACTACCACACAATTGCACTCATCTCACACCCTAGTAAAATAATGCTCAAAACTCTCCAAGCCAGGCTTCAACAGTACGTGAACATCCAGATGTTCAAGCTGGATTTAGAAAAGGCAAAGGAGCCAAAGATCAAATAGCCAACATCCTCTGAGTCATTGAAAAAGCAAGAGAGTTTCAGAAAAGCATCTACTTCTGCTTTATTGACTATGCCAAAGCCTTTGACTGTGTGGATCACAATGAACTATGGAAAATTCTGAAAGAGATCGGAATACCAGACCACCTGACCTGCCTCTTAAGAAATCTGTATGCAGTTCAGGAAGCAACAGTTAGAACTAGACATGGAACAACAGACTAGTTCCAAATTGGGAAAGGAGTGTGTCAAGACTGTATATTGTCACCCTGCTTATTTAACTTATATGCAGAGTACACCATGAGAAATACTGGTCTGGATGAAGCACAAGCTGGAATCAAGATTGCCAGGAGAAATATCAATAACCTCAGATATGCAGATGACACCACCCTTATGGCAGAAAGTGAAGAAGAACTAAAGAGCCTCTTGATGAAAGTGAAAGAGGAGAGTGAAAAAGTTGGCTTAAAACTCAACATTCAGAAAACTAAGATCATGGCAACCAGTCCCATCACTTCATGGCAAATAGACAGGGAAAAAATGGAAACAGTGACAGACTTTATTTTGGGGAGCTCCAAAATCACTACAGATGATGACTGCAGCCATGAAATTAAAAGACACTTGCTTCTTGGAAGAAAAGTTATGACCAACTTAGACAGCATATTAAAAAGCAGAGACATCGCTTTGCCAACAAAGGTCCATCTAGTCAGAGCTATGGTTTTTCCAGTGGTCATGTATGGATGAGAGAGTTGGACTATAAAGAAAGCTGAGCATCAAAGAACTGATGCTTTTGAACTGTGGTGTTAGAGAAGACTCTTGAGAATCTCTTGGACTGCAAGGAGATCCAACCAATCCAGCCTAAAGGAAATCAGTCCTGAATATTCATTGGAAGGACTAATGCTGAAGCTGAAACTCCAATATGTTAGCCGCCTGATACAAAGAACTGACTCATTTGAAAAGACCCTGATGCTGGGAAAGATTGAAGGTGGGAGGAGAGGGGGATGACAGAGGATGAGATGGTTGTATGGCATCACCGACTCAACAGACATGAGCTTGAGTAAACCTCAGGAGATGGTGATGGACAAGGAGGCCCGGCGTGCTGCAGTCCATGGGGTCGTAAAGAGTCGGACATGACTGAGCGACTGAACTGAACTGAAAAACTATAAGAGCAGAGTACACATTCCTAATAGCATATGGAATATTCTCTAGGATATATCACTTGTTAGGCCATAAAACAAACTTCAGTAAAATTAAACAGGTTGAGATGATACAAGATGTTTTCTCCAACCACAATAGATTGAAATTGGAAATTACAGAAATAAACCTAAGAAGTTCACAAATATGTGGAAATCAAGCAACATACTCTTTTAATAACCAATCGGTCAATTAAGAAATCATAAATTAGAAAATAGTCAAAATGAATAAAGATAAGACACAGCATATCAAAACTTATAAGGTGCATTTAAAGCAACCATGCTTCAAAGGCAATGTATAGCTATAGCAGGCTATAGCTGAATAAAATATTAAATATCAAACCATAACCTTAATTTCTCATATTAAGACACTGAATAAAAGAGCAAAGTAAAATTAGAGCAAGCAGATGGAAAGAATTTATAAAGATTTGAGTATAAATGAAAAGAAGTAGAAGATGGAAAACCATAAATTCAACAAACTGAAAGTTATTTTTGGTAAAAATATCAAAACTGAAGCTGTACTGACCAAGTGAAAAAGAGAAAAGGCTCAGATTACTTAAGAATCACTGGATGCTTGGGGCTGGTGCACTAGGATGACCCAGAGGGATGGTACGGGGAGGGAGGAGGGTTCAGGATGGGGAACACGTGTATACCTGTGGCAGATTCATGTTGATATATGGCAAAACCAATACAATATTGTAAAATTTAAAAAAAAAAAAAAAAGAATGTTAAAAAAAAAAAAGAATCAGAGAGGGTTCATCACTATCCATCTTTTAGAACTAAAAAGGAGCATGAGGGAATATTACGAACTATTTATGCTAACAAACTAGATAACTTAGGTAAAATGGACAAATTCTTAAAAATATGACTGAAATTTATTCAAGGATAAATGAAAAGTGTGAATAGACCTTTAAAGAAGAAGTAGATTAAGTTATTACTTCCCAGAAAAAAAATCACAGGCTCTGATAGCTTACCTGGTGATTTCTACCAAATATTTAAAGAAAAACTAACACTGATCCTTAAAAATTCTTCCAAAAATGTGGAAAAGGAGAGGATATATCCCAAATCATTCTAGGAATCATTCTAGGTATTACTCTGATACCAGAACCAGACAAAAGATGTCACAAGAAATCTAAATACCAATATCTCTCATAAACATATTTATAAAAATTCTCAAAGAAATAGTGGATAAAATCCAGCAACATGTAAATAGAATTATAACCCCAAATTATGTGGGATTTACTCCAGAATTGCAAATGTTTTAACATCTGGATGTCAATTAATGTAATATACCATAGCATAGGATAAAAACTGCATGATTGTCTCAAAAGATGCAGAAAAAGAATGTGATAAAATTCAATATATTTTCATGATAAAAACAATAAACAACCTATAAATTAAAAGGAACTCCCTCAACTTCACAAAAGACCCATAGCTAAGACCATATTTAATGGTTAAATTACAAAATGATCATGAAAAAGGTAAGAATTTCCACTCTTGTCACTTCCTTTCAATATTGTAATGGAATTTCTAGGGAGGATAACTAAGCAAGAAAAAGAAATAAAAGACAAGATTAAAAATATAAAAAGTAAAAGCAACATTTTTTTCAGGTGATATGGTCTTCAAAGGAAGCAACTAAAGATAGTATTAGCGTAAATGACTTAAACAAGGTTGCAGGATACAAGATTGATAAGAAGATAAGAAAAATTAACTGTATGTGTACACTAGCAGCAAACAATCTGAAACTATTCCAAATACAATAGCATACAAAAGCAAGAAATATTTATGAATAAATTTTATAGAATGGAAAATTATATGCTGAAAACTACAAAACATTGTTGAAAGATATTATACTGTAACTATACAAATGGAAAAATATTCATGTTCCTGAATCAAAAGACATAATGTACTTAAGATGACAACATTTTTCAAATTGATCTGTAGACTGCACATACTCACTTTTAAAATCCCAGATTATTTTTATTTTTTGCAGAAATTAAAAAGCTGGTTCTAAAATTTATATGGAAATGTCAGGGACTCAGAATAGCTAAGGCAATCTTGAAAAAGAAAAACACATTTGGAAAAATCATACATATGATTTTAAAACTTGCTAAAAGGCTGTAGTAGTCAAGGGGGTCCTGGCATAAAAATAGAAGTGAAGATCAGTGTAACAAATTGTATATCTGAAAATAAACATTCACATTTATGGGTAGTTGACTTTTTATAAAGGTATAATATAATTCAACAGGAAAAAAAACAAACAGGCTTTTCAATAAGTGATGTGTTGTCAAGTGAATGTCCACATGAAAAATAATGAATTTAGATCCCTACCTCATACCATACACAAGCTGTAGTATAAGATGAAAATTCTAAGAAGAAAGCATGGATAAATCTTCATGACCACAGATTTGGCAAAGAATTAGTAGATAGGACACCAAAAGCACAAGCAATAAGAGAACAAAATAGAGTAACTGGATTTCAACAAAGTTAAAAGTTTTATGCTTCAAATAACTACAGAATGAGAGAAAGCATTCACAAACCACGTATTTGATAAGGAACTTATACAAACGGCCAAAAGCACATGAGCTATGCTCAATATCATTAGTCATTAGGAAACTGCAAAATAATCCCATGGTGAGAAAACAATTCATACACGTAGAGTGACTAATGGCCTTTACTGAAATAGTTCATCACCATTTGAAACTGAAACTTGCTTTGTCAGTGTTACAATCAGTGGAAACTGGGACTGCTGCTTCTACTGTTGTTGACAGAAAGAATGATCTCTCTTATCAGTATTTCCAGATGAACTACACTGAGTGATTGCATCTGATTAACTAAGGTTAGGTTTAGTTCAGTTCAGTTCAGTCGCTCAGTCATGTCCAACTCTTTGGGACCCCATAAATTGCAGCATGCCAGGCCTCCCTGTCCATCACCAACTCCTGGAGTTCACTCAAACTCACATCCATCGAGTCGGTGATGCCATCCAGCCATCTCATCTTCTGTCATCCCCTTTTCCTCCTGTCCCCAATCCCTCCCAGCATCAGAGTCTTTTCCAATGAGTCAACTCTTCACATGAGGTGGCCAAAATACTGGAGTTTCAGCTCTAGCATCATTCCTTCCAAAGAACACTCAGGGCTGATCTCCTTCAGAATGGACCCGTTGGATCTCCTTGCAGTCCAAGGGACTCTCAAGAGTCTTCTCTAACACCACAGTTCAAAAGCATCAATTCTTTGGCGCTCAGCTTTCTTCACAGTCCAACTCTCACATCCATACATGACCACTGGAAAAACCATAGCCTTGACTAGACGGACCTTTGTTGGCAAAGTAATATCTCTGCTTTTCAATATGCCATCTAGGTTGGTCAAAACTTTTCTTCCAAGGTGTAAGCGTCTTTTAATTTCATGGCTGCAGTCGCCATCTGCAGTGACTTTGGAGCCCAAAAAAATAAAGTCTGACACTGTTTCCACTGTTTCCCCATCTATTTCCCATGAAGTTAGGTTACATCCCTACAAACTTTCTGCCAGAGAATTTGGGAAAGCAATAAAGCATCTCCAGGCTAACAATTAAAGACAAGTTCTGCTTTTCATCAAGAATTGAAAGCTAAGGAATTCTTCAAATATAGTAAGAATGTACAGATACTGTACAGTCTGAAAAGATAAAAATGTACACCCTGGTACGCATATGAATGTGGGCACTTACATGTAAAATAAGCCATGCAGACAACTATATGTACATTCATTAAAACATTTAGAATGTTGTAGTAACAAAAATCTCATTTTTCTTCTTCTACTCATCAGTTTTTTGTGAGTATTTTAATGAATTAAATAAACCTTTTAATAGTAAAACAACCTTAATTATTTTTAAAATAATTACTAAGGTAATATTCATTTTTTTTATAAGTTTGAATTATTTTACCTGGTGGGTTGGAGTGCTCTACTTGAATACTATAGACACAGTATATTATTCTATTCTAATAGCTTGTTTTCATTTTACTTAAATTTCTAATATCATTCATTGCACTTAGAAAATGATTGTCTCTTCACCCACGCATTTGTGAAAGCCTCATCTATAATCATATCTGTCATTCCCAGTTCAATCATATACTCATAAATCTTCCATGGACAGTGTAGTCTGTTTCTAATGAAAGCCTTCAACTTAGTCTAAGAAGCATTCAACTGAGCCACTTTCAAAATCTTCTTTCATTCAAATCGCTGAGGAAACTCTAAGTACCCTGCTGTCCAAATGACTTAGTGAAATTAATGATCCAAAGGAAAAGTTAAAACCTCTAAAGTCCTTTCTAGAAACAAAATCAGAGCATGAAATGCAAGGAAAAGCATGCCAGAGAGGTCTCACTATCGAGCCAGAGGTACCTGGGCTTTTCTAAGGAGCCAGTAAATCAACATAATTTCACATTCTCAGAGTTCATTGAAAAGAGTAATTATGTTAGTCAAAATAATAAGGCTGAGGCTAGGATCTGAATCATATGCCAAGTGCAATGATAATGAATATATTGAGGATCCAAAGAAATAGCATAAATTTTTTTTCAAATGAGATGTGATTTTGTGGTAAGGTTAAAAGTACAGACAGTGGAGTTTAACAAATAAAGGTTTATATCTAGACACTTCATATAATGTTGAAAATTGTTACAGGCAGAAACCATTACATGAAAACGGAATGCATTAAAACAATTAGACCATGTTATGCCCAAATCACGCAGACACATCACTTGTTTACATCTATAACTTTACAGGCAAATGGAACAATGAATTCACATAATTTAATAAAATAATTAACTTTGAAGAAGCTCCTTCCTCTGAGTTATTCATGCATTAATTAATTCAGTAAATATTTAATTAGCACCTACCATGTACCTGGAAGTCTTAAAGATATTTGTATGTATATGACAGCAGAATAAGGAGTCGGGGGGAGGAGTATGTGCACAAAGAGACTGTTTACAAGCAGCACATATTGCTGGGGGAAGGGGGAGTGGAGAGCTGCTCTAAAGATTCATATAAAAATAACATACACATATGCATATACATACAGCTTACTTTCTAAAGTGTAAGACGTTCCACTATAATAATTAAGGTTTGGGAGAGTCTAGAAGAGAGTCAGATTCAGTCTCTGAATTAATTTAACAGATTAAAACTTCTGCTAAGTATTTTAGCCATTTGATTGATCATTAAGGTCTTTCCTAACCTGAAGATTTTTAAATAGCATGACAATGTTATCAGTCATATCCAAAAATGGGAATGGGCTTAAGTCATCTCTAAAAAGGAAAATTATTTTCAGTTTGACTAGGAAAGACACAAATATATTCTTTATAAAGAGAAACACTTAAAAAACAATTCAGAAAGACTAACAAACAGATGGACAAATATATACGAAGCAAACAAATAGTAAAACAGGCATTGCTCTGTTGATTTCAAAGTAGAATTTACATTAAAAAGTATTATATTCAACAAAGAATATTTTTTAATTATAAAAGCTACAATTCAGAAAATGATATGCTATGAATTTGTATATAGAAAAAGTGACAGCAACTGTCTTAGAAAGGCAAAAACTATAGGGAGTATAGTGCATTAAAATACATTAATAGTAGAATGATTTTTGACTCTACCCTGTACGAGACATATTAAGTAGCCAGAAAGTAAATATCAAGAACTTGAATAATATAGTCAATAAAAATTGTTTTATGTCTATATATTGACCTGTGTCCTGATAATAGAAAATATAACTTCATCTCAAAATGTTTGGAACAGTTAAAGTTAGTCATATAGAAGGCAAAGAGAAAGCATTAGGAACTTAAACAGAGTAAAACAGAATAAAAGTAATGTACGTTGATCACAATGTGACAAAACTAGAAACAAAGCAATATATAAACTAAAACCCTTCAACTGAAAAATTAAAAAGGCATGATGTAATAAATAATTCATGGCTGAAAGCAGAATGAAAAATCACAATTATAAAGTGTCTAAAAATTAGTCATAAAACACCCATATATCAGAATCACTGGGACCAATTTAAAAACTGATCAAAGAAAAATTAAAATAAACATAAATAATTTCAATAACCATAAAATAAATTTAAAAAACCAGTGAATTAAGTTCCAACTAAAACGCTAGAAAAAAAAGAGAAAACATAGCAATTTATAACAGCATAAATTAAAAGCAAAAATTGTTAAGGTAGAGCATAGAAAAATCAGTGAGTGCAATTTAATAAGTCAAAATCCCATTTTTTGGTTAATAAAGTAGACAAACTAGTAGTTAATCATAAGAAAAAGAAAAGACGTGTGTATACACAATAAGATATGACAAGAAGAAAATAACTATTGAAACAGAAGAAACTTTAAAAATTCTTAAGAGATTATTTACAGATTATTGTGACCACACTAGACATGTAAACTTGACTACACCAATTTTCACTGAAGATACAGAGCGTTACTAAGGAATAACAAATTAACAGGCACAGAGGGACTTTACACTGAATAGTTCCAATAATATATAAGTTGTTCCAGAGCCTAGAGAATAAAGGACATTTTAAAATTCCTTTTTAACATTAATACTTAAACCTGATATAAATCGCTGAAAGGAAGAAAATTATAGAACCAATATCACATATAAAGCTACAAAAAATATTTCTTTAATAGAACCCAAGATCACAAGAAGAAAATTATATGTCATGATCAAGTAAGATTTTTTTGGAAGAATGCAGTATTTGTTTATTAGTAGTGACTATATTACTGTATTGAGGAGGGCATGACAACCCACTCTGGTATTCTCGCCTGCCTGGAAAATCCCGTGGACAGAGGAGCCTGGTGAGGTACAGTTCATAGGGTCACAAAGAGTTGGACATGACTGAAGCAACTTAGCATGCGTACATGCATGCATGCATGCATATTACTATACTATACAAACAGATCTAAGCAGAAAAACTATGTTATTTTTATTATTTAAGTTAAATTATTTTTATTAAATATTAATAATTTTTATTATTTCTGTGTTTTCACAAACACACTCTCACTTGTAATTTTTTAAAACCCATCTTATTGGAATTGTATTATATAGACATTGGATGTTATTCTGAATATAATGAGAAGTCAATGGCAAATATTCAAGCAAGACAGTAACATCTGCTCTGATTTATGTTTCAAAGATATATCATTCTGGTTGGGTTTAATTAAATCCTAAAGATTTGCAGAGATATTACTTTGCTAACAAAGGTCCGTCTAGTCAGAGCTATGGTTTTTCCATAGTCCTGTATGGATGTGAGAGCTGCACTATAAAGAAAGCTGAGTGCCAAAGAACTGATGCTTTTGAACTGTGGTGGTGAAGACTCTTGAGAGTCCCTTGGACTGTAAGGAGATCCAACCAGTCCATCCTAAAGGAAATCAGTCCTGAATATTCATTGGAAGGACTGATGCTGAAGCGGAAATGCCAATATTTTGGCCACCTGATGCGAAGAACTGTCTCATCTTAAAAGACTCTGATGCTGGGCAAGATTGAAAGTGGGAGGAGAAGGGGATGATAGACGATGAGATGGTTGGATAGCATCACTGACTCAATGGACATGAGTTTGAGAGCTGCTGATGGACAGGGAGGCCTGGAGTGCTGCAGTCCATGGGGTCACAAAGAGTCGGACACGACTGAGCGACTGAACTGAACTAAACGGAAAGACTTGCCAGAATTGGAATCTACATTCCAGAAAAGGAGAAGAAAAGATGACCTTTCAGGAAACAGTCTTAAAAGATCCTAGCCTATTTTCATGGCAGAGGGTACAAAAAAGGGGACCAGAAATCCTAAGGAAGTTAGGATTTGTGAAGTTAAAAATTGTGAGCTATTTAATGCACAGTTTCTTTTATATAAAACTACCTATTGCACATTTTTTTTAATCAGACAGTTCAACTCAATGTATGTTATTATAACTTTTCTATAATAGAAAAGAACCCTTACAACTGTGTTAAATATAAACACCAAAAAATGGCTCTTTTCATCCAATTGTTATTAAACTGTTTTTAAAATTGTTAATGTAGCCAGCCACAATTACATTTTATTGATTTACATTTTTAATTACACATTGCATGACTAAAAGTTAATCTGATGATGATTATCCATTGAGTAAATATTGGGGAGTAATTAGAAGATTAGACTTTCTCCTCTGTAGTGGCAGGCACGGAAGGAATATTATATACCATTATAAATGTGTAATCGCCATACAAGACTATGAAGATTGAGCAGCATTTGTTAGCAAGCATACAGATCAGGCCAGGTCTGTGTTTTCATCAGGAATCCTGAACTTAAAGCTGGAGCTTGACATGCTGAAGCATATAGAAGAAAACATCTGATTGATAGGAATTGAGAACTGGTGTAGGTAAACCTAAAAAAACAGGACTCGTATTTGCCTTTAAGTCAGAAAATCGTTTTTGATTAAAGGCATCGTCTTCCTTACCCTTTTTATCTGGTAATCATGCAGTCAGCTGAACTTGTTATTTGGCTCATATTTTTAAGCTCATTATGTACATGTTTACAGGAAAAAAATGGTGCAAATGGCTCTCAACCTGCTTCAAGGGGATATTTTTCCTCTTGATTAAATTCAGTTACCTTTGCCTGAGAAGAGGCTGAGAGACCCATTTTTCTTATTCTCTCAGCTGTGACACAACATTTTTTTTTTTAAATCCAAGAATGTAATCATGTTTCTTCACTTAAAATCCTGTAAAACTCTACGAATTGCACAAGAAAGTCCGCACTTTTTACATTGTTTCCAAAATCCTGAACCTCACAGTAACTTTTGCAATCCCACTGAAACTCTCCTCTGACCTTTCCCAATTATGTATTTTGGGACACATTTTCCCCTTCACCTGAAATAACATCCTCTTATTTACCTCTTGGGTGACATTCTATTCATCCGTCGAAACTCAACTTAATTGTTATTGTCTTTGCCCAGAATTATCTAGCATATACATCACTTCTGTGTATCCATAGCACTTGGTGCCATATCTTCACTACAGGATTTAAAATACTACATTATTCTTTATAAGTTTGTTTCTACCCAATATAGTTAGCTCTTGGTGTTAGGAGTTAAGTCTTCATTTTAAGTTTATTTATGTTTTTGTGTGAAAGTGAAAGTCAAACAGTTGTGTCCGATTCTCCAGGCCAGAATACTGGAGTGGGTAACCTTCCCTTTCTACACGGGATCTTCCCAACCGGGAGATCAAACCCAGGTCTCCCACATTGCAGGCGGATTCTTTACCAGCTGAGCCACAAGGGAAGCTCAAGAATACTGGAATGGGTAGCCTATCCCTTCTCCAGGGGATCTTCCCAACCCAGGAATTGAATCAGGGTCTCCTGCACTGAAGGTGGATTCTTTATCAACTGAGCTGTCAGGGAATTTGTTGAGTGTCTACTGTGTACCAAGTCATGGATGATGGAGAGGGATGAAGGAGCCAGCCAGTGAGAATATGCGAGGAAAAAGGAGTCGGTCTGATACAGAGATAAGGTTGGCCCGTGTGAGAAGAACTCAAGAAGAACCCAATGAGACTGGAGCAGAGTGAGGGACAGGGAAAATGGTAATATGACTAAATGCATGTCTGTTTTTGTATACCTCATGCTGAGCCTGACAAAGAGAAGAATTCATCAAAAGTAATTTCCAAAATAAATATTGCCAACAAGATAAATCTTAATCAACCATTAGGGTGTTTAACATAATTTTAAGAAATTATGGGGTACTATAAAATCATACCTTTCATCACAAATGGGAAAATAAGGCCTAGCCAGACCCTGAGTCTTATTCTTGTTGACCTAAACAAATAGATTGCAAGACATTTCTCCAACAAAGATTGGCTTATTTGAGATCAGTGGAGAACTGCAATTCTGAGTGCAACCACAGTGAGCTATGTGCAAGCTCCCTTATGCCACCCCTCACCAGTTTTTGTAAAGGGGAAAAGGAAATTGACAGGGTTATAGGAAACAAAGAGTCTATGGTTTTTCATTGGCTGAGTCCTTGCCAAAAAAGTCTTCCTTCTTCCTGTTGAGTTCTGTTATTGTTACAGCACATGAGGGCTCCCTCCCTCTATCTATCTATCCATCTATCCATCCATTTATATTAGATTTTTGCACAAGAATCATTTGCAAAAGGGGGTATGTGACTCAAAAAAGTTAGAAAACTGTTGTTCTTAGAAATATTTAATTACTGACTGAACCCCAATGTCTCTTCAAGTCACATTAATATCTACTACATTCTTCTGGGCAAACTATTATGGGCCAGAGCAAGCACATAATTATCTCAAAAGTATTATTCCTGAAACCATTCCTTTGCGTTTCTTAACATGGGATTCCAACTTGTTACTGATTTTCTTGATACAGCCTTAATATTTAATGACTCATTTCTGTCTTGTCTTGACCTTTGGACTTTGCATTCTTCACCATTTCCCTGGCTATTACCTTTGACTTCTTTCCACAGCTCTTTTGCTTTTCCCCCAAGTTATATTGCTTTGGGTCACATCTTCTAAACATTTCCACTCTTTTGATTTGGTGGTACAACCCTCTAATGTTTGTATAACTCAGAGACAGTGCTTGCACCAAGCCCATCCCATTCCTTCAATGAAAATGTCCAAAAAGGGACTTCGTTGGTGGTTCAGTGGTTGGGAGTTCACCACCAGTGAGATGCATACAGGATTGATCCCTGGTCCAGAAAGATTCCACATGACTTGGGGTATTTGGGCCCATGTGCCACAACTGCTGAAGCCCAGAGCCTGTGCTCTGCAACAAGAGAAGCCACCACAGTTAGAAGGCTGTGCACTGCAACCAGAGAGTAACCCCCTCTCTCTGCAATTAGAGAAAACCTATGCACAGCAACAGAGACCCAGTGAAGCCAAAATCAACTTATAAATAAATGAAAATGGCCAGAAAGAGTCACTCTACAGACCTCTGAGACAACATCAAAGGCACCAACATTTGCATTATAGGGGTCCCAGAAGGAGAAGAAAGAAAGAAGCTGAGAAAATATTTGAAGAGATAATAGCTGAAAACTTCCCTAACATGGGAAAGGGAACCAAGTCCACAAACTATAGAGAGTCCCAGGGAGGATAAACTCAAGGAGGAAAACACTGAGACACATAGTAATTAAACTGACAAAAATTAAAGATAGATAAAACATTAAAAGCAACAGGGGGAAAATGACAAATAACATACAAGGGAACTCCCATAAGGCTATCAGCTGATTTCTCAACAGATGCTACCGTCCAAAAGGGAATGGTGGGATATATTTAAAGTGATGAAAGGGAAGAACCTACAGCAAAAAATACTCTACCTAGCAAGACTCTCCTTCAGATTTGATGGAGAAATCCAAAGCTTTCCAGACAAGCAAAAGTTAAGAGAATTCAGTACCACCAAACCAGTTTTATAACAAATGCTAAAGGAACTTCTCTAGGCAGGAAACAAAAGATAAGGAAAAGACCTACAGAAAGTCAACCTAAAACAATTAAGAAAATGGTAACAGGATCATACATAATTACCTTAAATGTAAATGGATTACATGCGCCAATCACAGGAAACAGACTGGCTGGATGGATGAAAACATGTGTTATGTATCCACTTCCATTTACCACATCACTCTGCTTGATCTCTCAAATTGTACGTAATTATTTTACATTGTTACATTAATCATGTTCCCATTATGCCTTGCAATTTATTTTTTTGTCTGGCTATCTATTTTGAAAACGGATAAACATCTTTTACTCCTGTGTTTATGTAACTATTACTTACTTAATACCATGGTACTATGACTGGTCAACAGAAAAATAATAGAACTCTATACCACCAAAACTACCATTTAATAGAAAGACCTGTAATCATTTTTTAAATGACTACAGATGCATATAAGAATTATCTTTGAATTTTTTGAAAAATACAAATGACCAAGTATTACTTTTTTCCTCCAGTGTTCCAGATATGTTTCTAATGAGCAGCCATGTTTAAAAATAACTGGACTATACGATGTTCTTTTATCTAGTTTATTTCACTTTTTCCATTTCATTTTCAGTGCTCCCATTTCATTTAGTTTATGTTTTCCAGTTTCTCCATCTCTCTCTCTTTTTTTTTTTTTTTTGATGTTCTTTCTCAAGGATTTATCAAGTATAGGAGAAAAGCTTTTGTATACATAGATGGATAATATATATATTTCAGCAAATCAAATAGATATACAACAAGGAACAAAGGTTTACCATATAACTCAGGAAACTATAGTCAGTACCTTTTAATAACCTGTAACAGGAAAGAATCTGAAAAATAATATACATGTTTGTGTATAACTGAATCACCTTGCTGTGAACCTGAAACATCGTAAGTCAACTATACTTCAATAAAATATACATATATTAAGAATAAAAAAAAGAGTCATTCTATAACAAGTGGTAGGACATTGTGAAATGCCAGTTTTCTACTTGACCTTCACTAGAATCTACTCTTGGCTCAATTCCCTCCTTACTTTTACACTTCAACTCATTTCTTCCTAGGAGATGATGAGATACCACTCATTGCAGGAGTGTAAAGAACATGGTCATTTAGTGATAGAAGGCATGTGTTTCCATCTGTGAGATCCTGAACAATCAGCAAATATATCACAGAACCTCTGTAATTTATCCCTGCTTCATCCTTCTGGATGAATGACATGGCACCATACATGCAAAAACAATTATGAAAGTGCAAATTGCCACATAAGGTTAATTCTGATTATGTTCTAACTGTAGACTTAAATTTCAGACTATCTCCCTTTGTAAGTGCACTTCATATCTGTTTTCAGCCCTTTTTCTCTCGGAAGACACTGATTATATTTCTGAGTCCATCTTTTATGACAGTTGATGAACTGTGTGAACATATCATGAAGGCCTCTAGGGCCTTGGAAGGGGAAACTGGCAGGCCCTGATGCTTAAGCTTATTTAGCTCTATGTATTATTTATGCATTATTTAAACAATACATCATTAATATTAATAATATTATTATTAGCTCTATATATTATGTATTATTTAGTTCTATGTATTATTAGCTCATTGTATTAAAAAAAAATCATGATGAGCAACTGTGTATTTGAATGGCAGCCAAATGAGAAAAGACCATATTCTTTAGCAAATCCATCTGCCAATTTTCATAGCCTGAGATGATGTAAAAATGTCACTCCGTGATCTATAATCCATTTTCTTATGATTATATCTACAGCTTGTAAAAATCTCTGTACTTTTTCTTGTTTAATCCTATCTAGATTCCATTACACCTTGATTTAGTTGAACAAAATCCATTACATAATGTTGTGTGGTGATTATTGCTTTAATAAGCCCAATTTTAACCTATTTTATTCAGTTCAGTGCCTTCCCAAATGCACTAACTGAAGTGAATTAAATTTTCTTCTCTTTGCCCCAAGTTAATATAGACAATAATATGGTATTTAAAAAAGTAATCAACTCTGTGTGGTAAATAAAATTTTTAAATGACCCCCAAGATTCCTGCCCTCTTGTGTTCATGTAATATGTAACCCCATTTCCTTGAATGTAGGTAAGGTCCTGTAAATTTGATGGTATAACACTCCTCTGATTGTGCTATGTCAATTGCCAAAGGTGAAGAAATTTTGTAGATGCACTGAAGACCCCTAATCTGTTATTGTTGTGGTTACTGAGTCCAACTGAGTCATGTCTGACTCTAGCAATCACATGGACGGCAGCCCACCATGCTCCTCTGTCCATGGGATTTCACAGGCAAGAATACTTGAGAAGGTTGCTGTTTCCTTCTCCAAGGGATCTTCCTGATCCAGGGATTGAACTCATGTCTCCTGCATTGCAGGCAGATTCTTTACTGCTGAGCCACCAGAGAAACTCCTACTAAATCAAAAGAGAGGTAATACCTGGTGAGCCTTACCTAATCAAATGAGGACATTAAAGGCAGACCTAATGGTCAGAGATAGAGGAAGTTAGTATGATTAGAACATTCCAACACTCTCTTGCTAGCCATGAAGAAGTATTCTTCCATGTTTTAAAGAAAGACACATTTCAGGGAATAGTGGGAAGGTCTATAAGTCAAAGACCTTACTCCTCAACTACAAGGAACTAAAACTCTGCCAACAACCACTGAATTTCTAAGAAAATCTCCAAATCAAGATTATATCACAGCTCCAGGCAACACCTTGATTTCAGCCTGGTGACCTTGATTTCAGCCTGGTGATTTCAGCTTTGAGACCTCTGACCCACAGAAACGGTGAGATAATAAATTTTGTCATAATTTGTTAGGCAGTGATAGAAAACTAATATAATCTGGTTTAAGGTAAAAGGTAACAAGATAAGCCAATACACTAGAAAATTAAACTTAATAAAAATAATGACTATATGTTACCTATGAAGTATTAATAGAATATATCTTTGGGCCTTTTATTGTCCTGTCTGTGAAATAGTAATATGAAGGAGAATCTTATGTTTCAGCAGTAGCTTCTAGACTTTGGCTTTTAGGGAACAGTAAAATTTTCATTACATTATTGTTGAGACCAATTCAGAATTTTGAACTTTTTATTTTGATATAGAAAGTATATAGTTATTATTATTAAACTAGTATGAAAAATGAAGAATGTTGTAATGCAATGGTGATGCTCAACTTTATGTGCCAGCTTGGCTAGGCAATAGTCCCCAGTTATACAATCAAGGTATTACTCTAAAGGTACTTTTAAAATATGATTAAGGTCCATAATCAGTAAACTTAAGTAATAGAATTTATCCTAGATAATCTGGGTGGTCCTGAATTTGATCAGTGGATAAGGCTTGAGAGCAGAGCTGAGGTATCCCTGAGCAAGAAGAAATTCTACCTGTGCATAGAAACTTCAGCTGATCCCAGAGAGTTCTAGCCTACCCTTCCAGACAGCCTGTCCTATAGATTTCACAGTTGGTTTGACATTCCCCACAACAGTGTCAGACTTTATTTTTTCGGGCTCCAAAATCACTGCAGATGGTGACTGCAGCCATGAAATTAAAAGACACTTACTCCTTGGAAGAAAAGTTATGACCAACCTAGATAGCATATTCAAAAGCAGAGACATTACTTTGCCAACAAAGGTTTGTCTGGTCAAGGCTATGGTTTTTCCAGTGGTCATGTATGGATGTGAGAGTTGGAATGTGAAGAAAGCTGAGCGTGGAAGAATTGATGCTTTTGAACTGTGGTGTTGGAAAAGACTCTTGAAAGTCCCTTGGACTGCAAGGAGATTCAACCAGTCCATTCTAAAGGAGATCAGCCCTGGGACTTCTTTGGAAGGAATGATGCAAAAGCTGAAACTCCAGTATTTTGGCCGCCTCATGTGAAGAGTTGACTCATTGGAAAAGACTCAGATGCTGGGAGGGATTAGGGGCAGGAGGACAAGTGGACGACGGAGGATGAGATGGCTGGATGGCATCACTGACTCGATGGACGTGAGTCTGAGTGAACTCCGGGAGTTGGTGATGTACAGGGAGGCCTGGTGTGCTGCGATTCATGGGGTCACAAAGAGTCGGACATGACTGAGCAACTGTACTGAACTGAACTGAACAATCCTTAAAACCAGAATCTTTCAATGACTTTTTAATATATACCTCCTATTGATTCTGTTTACCTGGTGGAACCCTGGCTGATGCACAACTATAAAACAATAAAATAATAATAATTTAAAGTTAGGATGGCCTACTATATCACTATTATTTTTATTCATTTATTCAAAAACTGAAATTGACATGAGGTTGGCTTTGGCATTCAATAATTTCATAGCACTGCTTTGAAATCATAGCACTGCTTTCTACTCTTATCATTCCAAGCACTCATAAGCATCAGCATAAAAAACAAACAACAACAACAAAAAAAAAAACAGCCAATATTTTTACTTTGTCTAGGTGGAAAAGAGATAAACTGAGTAGGAGCAACATATAGATACCTCAAGGTTCTATATTATAAAGAAAAGAGGAAGGAGACAGGAGGAAAGAAAAGAAGGAAGACAGGCATTATCCAGCTGCCAGACTTCTGCATCTTCTGAATTAATCTCAAACACTTAAAAGGCAAGGTCAAGTATGTATTCCATTTATGAGTTGTGGTCATATCAAACTCTCTCCAGGTTTACACATGGAAGAACAAGATTCACAGTGATTGAAATGTCATTTTCTATGGAGAAGGTCAGCAGAATCCCTATTAGAATAAGCAATAAACAACACCATTCACCACTTTTAGGAAGTATCTCTGCCCTGCTGATTGCTTCAATTACACACATTACTTTCAAAATCTGGGACTGACTTTTCCAGAATCTGCATCACAAAAATACTGTTATCCAAAGGAAGTGCTGTGCTTTCTTAATAATCACATTAGTCCTTGATAAGTACTTTATAGAGCACATGAAAGAGGAACACCTTGTTTAAAAGCATTACATTTTATCGACATCTCTATATTCCCAGAACACTTTGGTTGAAGGCGTGGTAAGCTAGAATTTCCTGGTCAGTATCTTGGCAAAGCTTTTAGAGCTACACGGCAGTTTTTAAATTGTGCTAAACTCCTTCAGGCTCTAAGAGCTCGGCTCTGCTCAAGTAATGTTTATTGGTCATTCACAATCTTGTAAACAATTAATTGCAAATAAGGGGGATGGATGCAATAATATAGGACCTAAAGTTGTAAACTCCTAGGGTAACAACAATAACAACAAAAGCCAAGTCAATGTTCAATCACTGAAGTGGGAAATTGCCTTTATACACCTGAATTCAAAAGATATTACAGAGACTGTAATCAAATTCCTTTCAAAATTCTTCTTTTTGATCAAGTTTAATATAGATCATGCTTCCCAGGTGGATCAGTGATAAAGAATCCACCTGCCAATGCAGGAGATGCAAAAGACTTGTGTTAGATCCCTGGGTTGGGAAGATCCCCTGGAGTAGGAAATGGCAACCAACTCCAGTATTGTTTTTGTTTTTAATTTGTTTATTTTTAACTGAAGGATAATTGATTTACAGCATTGCATTGGTTTCTACCAAACATTAACATGACAGCCATAGGTTTACCCATGTCCTCTCCCATTTGATTCCATAGACATTAGAGCTTGGCGGGCTACAGTCCATGAGGTTGGAAGGAGTTAAAACTGAGTGAATGAACACACACACACAATATACATCACAGAAACTGGATCTCATCAATGTCCAGCAAGAGGGAGGGCTTTTAATATGCATACCTTCCTGAGTCATTTTTATTATATATTTATGTTATATACTGAATATGATTTCTTTAAATAATATTATAATACTCTTTACTATATTTGTGGATAATAGTACCCTCAAACACTGAATCACCATCTTGACTTTCTGGCACCCAAACTAATACCTAATTTTTGTAGTCCTCAATTTCTTTGGACTAATGAAATTTTACAATGAAAATAGGTTATACAAAAAATTTTAATGGCATATAAATTCTTATCCAGATCATAAGAATCTACAGCAAGAAGGATATAAAAAAATAGCTGGAACTCCCTAAAACAGTTAGCTAGGTAATAGGCGAGGCAGAAGGAAAACGTCTAAGCATGTATCTATCCTCCCATCAAAAATAACTTCAAAAAGTAGAAAAAAATATATGTATGCAGTAACAGTTTTAAAGTACTGGAAAACGGCACAGTGATATGTGAGAGAATGCAAATACACAAAGTTAGATCTACTTTCCAAACCACTAGCAGTGGAGCTCAAACAGAAAGCATGATTGTCTCATTCAACTGTGTAAATACAGATTATAGTGTAGGGGTCAATCTGATCAGGCAGTCAGAATTTGCAAGATTAGATCTACATTAGATGAGAATTCTGTGCATAAAGTAGTTCCATATACCTGCATGGCTGTGACTTTGAGGCTTTGGCCAAATATTAAAATGAGTTTTCAAACAGTGAGACTGCATGACATGGCAGAGAACAGCTTCCAGGAGGCTATGAACTGAATGGAAAACTGCGGTATTCCATTCTTCTTAGGCTGAAATCAGCCAAAGTGGAGAGAATTGGAGAAACTTGAATTTATCATTCCAGGCATTATTTACCTGATACCCTAGCAAGGCCACACTTGCTGTTCAGTCTCTCAGTCATGTCCAACTCTTTGCAACCGCATGTACTACAGCAGGCCAGGCTTTCCTGTCCTTCGCCATCTCCTGGAGTTTGCTCAAACTCAGGACCATTGAGTCAGTGATGCCATCCAAACATCTCGTTCCCTGTCATCCCCTCTCCTCTTGCCTTCAATGTTTCCTAGCATCAGGGTCTTTTCCAATGAGTTGGCTCTTTGCATCAGGTGGCAAAATTCTTGGAGCTTCAGCTTAAGCATCAATCCTTCCAGTGAATCTTCAGGTTTGATTTCCTTTAGAATTGACTGGTTCAATCTCCTTGAAGTCCAAGGGATTTTCAAGAGTCTTCTCCAACACCACAGTTTGAAAGCATCAATTCTTCCTTGCTCAGCCTTCCTTATGGTCAAATGCTCACATCTGTACATGACTACTGGAAAAACCGTGGAAATGAAAGTATTAATAGTTCAGTTGTTAGACTCTTTTTAACCTCATGGACTGTAGCTCACCAGGCTCCTCTGTCCATGGGATTCTCCAGTCAAGAATACTGGAGTCAATTTCTATTTCCTTCTCCAGGGGAATCTTCCTGACCCAGGGATGGAACCTGGGTCTCCTGCATTGAAGGCAGATTCTTTACCATCTGAGCAACCAGGGAAAAACCATAGCTTTGACTAGATGAACCTTTATTGGTAAAGTAATGTCTCTGCTTTTTAATACACTGACTAGGTTTACCATAGCTTTTCTTCCAAGAAGCGTCTTTAGTTTCATGGCTGCAGTCACCATCTGCAGTGATTTTGGAGCACAAGAAAATGAAGTCTGTCATTATTTTCATTATTTCGCCATCTATTTGCCATGAAGTAATGGGACTGGATGCCATGATCTGCATTTCTTGAGTGTTGAGCTTTTAAGCCAGCTTTTTCACTCTCCTCCTTCTTCGTCAAGAGGCTCTTTAGTTCCTCTTTATTTTCTGCCATAAGGATGATGTCATCTGCATATCTGAGGTTATTGATATTTCTCCCTGCAATGTTGATTCCAGCTTGTGCTTCATCTAGCCCAGCATTTCACATGATGTACTCTGCATGTAAGTTAATAAGCAGGGTGACAATATACAGCTTTGACATACTCCTTTCCCAATTTGGAACCAGTTCATTATTCCATGTCTGATTCTAACTGCTGCTTCTTGACCTGCATACAGGTTTTTTCAGGAGGCAGGTAAGGTGGTCTGGTATTCCCATCTCCTGAAGAATCTTCCACAGTTTGTTGTGATCCACACAGTCAAAGGCTTTAGCATAGTCAATGAAGCAGAAATAGATGTTTTTCTGGAACCCTCTTCCTTTTTCGATGATCCGGCGGATGTTGGCAATTTGATCTCTGGTTTCTCTGCCTTTTCTAAAACCGGCTTGAACATCTGGAAGTTCATGGTTCACCTACTGCTGAAGCCTGGCTTGGAGAATTTTGGGCATTATTTTACTAGCGTGTGAGATGAGTGCAATTGTGCAGTAGTTTGAGAGTTCTTTGGCATTGCCTTTCTTTGGGATTGGAATGAAAACTGACCTTTTCCAGTCCTGTGGCCACTGCTGAGTTTTCCAAATGTGCTGGCATATTGAGTGCAGCACTTTCATAGCATCATCTTTCAGGATTTGAAATAGCTCAGCTGGAATTCCATCACGTCCACTAGCTTTGTTTGTAGTGATGCTTTCTAAGGCCCACTTGACTTCACATTCCAGGATGTCTGGCTCTAGATGAGTGTCACACCATCGTGATTATCTGGGTCATAAAGATCTTTTTTGTACAGTTCTTCTGTGTTAAGTACTTAGATACCATTATAATGAAAGTAGAAATCAGAAAAAGTAAAATCATAAAAAAGAAACAAATTAAGCTATAGAATTATAAAATAGAATAATAAAATGAACAATTGACTAAATGAACTTTTTAGCAGATTATTGTTGTTGTTTAGTCATTAAGTCTTGTCCTATTCTTTGTGATTGTGTGGACTGTAGCCTGCCAGGCTCCTCTGTCCATGGGATTTCCCAGGCAAAAACACTGGTGTGGGTTGGCACATCCACCTCCAGGGCATCTTCCTGACCAGACCCAGGGATCAACCCATGTCTCCTACATTGGCAGGTGGGTTCTTTAAGCAATGAGCCATCTGAGAAGTTCCTTTTAGCTGATTGAACACTGAAAAATAAAAATCAGTGAACGGATATATGTGCCAGTAGAAACAATCCAGACTGTAGTGCAGAAAGCAAGGCATACTGGGAAAAAAAAAATATTGTTAAGCTACTACAGATACTGCCTATTGTGACCTTCAAGTATTGAGGACTGACAGATGGCAGGCACAGATGTGGGAGGGACCAACTCACTTGAGTACATCAGCAGCTGCCTCTCCTCTTTGGCCAGAGTGGCTCCTTCCCGATCTCTGAGACTGTAGTTCACGATTCTAAGGTTTGAGTGGTCAGGTGCTGATTTAGCCTTTAATCACATTTTCTCCTTAACTGCACTGAACCCTTTGATGTGGCAGCTTCATCAGGAGTTGGCCACAAGTTGGATGGTCTCTGTGGTTAACGCTGTTTATATGATGATGGCATGTCTTTGGCCTGTCACGTGTCCATGTTCAGCTGCAACAGCCACAATGGTTACCACAAGCACTCCTGGTGCATTGCCAGACTGTGTTCAGCATGGATAATATCAACATTTCAGTGGAGTGGCCAGTGAGTTATAGTTAGGGGCCAAAAAGAGGCCCAGTAAAATCAAAGAATTGAAAAAAAGATCTAGAAGGAAAAAAAAAAACAAAAAACTGTTGTAACCCACCTTAATTCCAGAAGATGATGTCTTGGTCTAACGGGGCCAGTTCTAAAGTATCAAAGATGATGGCTATCAGATCTGGCTTGAAATGATAAAATGTGTAATGGTCTTTGATATCAGTAAGCCATGAAAAGCTAAGTACACAGTCAAGATCTTAGCCATTGTGGAAAGTACCTAAAGATTAAGCCAAAGGTGTAAAAATTGAGAAAAGAAGATCCTATGTCACATGAAATTCTGAGGATAAAACCAGAATTAGAGTACATTTTCTTAGACTCAAACACAAGATGTTAGCCTATGAGATTTGCTGAGTGCAAATTCCAGACTGACTCAGCAAAGCAATAACCATGGAAAGAGAAAAAACCCTGGGTGTAGGGACAAGGACCTAGGTTGAGGCTCTATCTGAATATGAGTAGGAACAAGGAATACAGTTTGGAATAGAAGAGTGACTTTTTAAAGCAATAAAGTCTTTCTATATAAATGAAAAAGATGAAGGTTTCAGTTGAACTGAGAGCCATGGTTTGGGAGACACAGAAGCTCTGCCTTCTCAGCTTCCACTACCACTTTTATAGCAGAACTTTAATCATTCCCACAGAAACCTAGGACTGCAAGGAACAGTTTGAAATCCATGGACACAGAAACTGAAGGCCACCTCAGAATCTGCAAATGGCATAAAATCAACAACTCTAGTGAGGCAGAAGCAGCAAGAATTTGAGAGTCTGATAGGCACCATTTTTAAATCTATTTCTCAATATCTGTGACCTTGGGAAAGAAACTACTCCTGGGTTGCAGGTCTCTGCACTTGGACTTGCGGTAAAGGGTCTGGGAGGTCAATCTTGAGTCTTTGACATAAGATGAGGCCTCCACTAAATTTCTCCCAGTGGCTGTTCTCAATTTTATTACTTTCTACTTCCTAATACTTGGGGTTAATATTCAGCTGGTACAACCCAGCAGAGCTGTCTAGTTGTTTAAGACTGATGTAGATGTACCTGTGTCTCTGATTTTAAATAATTTGAATTTCATTCTCTCCAACACTGGACTAATGAATGCCATAAACTGGGGCATATGTTATGTCAGGCATTGTATTAAAACAATATACACATGAACTCATGCTATCCTCAACTTCACCCTCTGGTGGAAGTAAGATTATCAATCACAATTTTATAAATGAGGAAACTCTAATTAGATACTTCCTCAAAGTCTTAAAGACTTCCTTGGTGGCTCAGACGGTAAAGCGTCTGCCTATAACACAGGAGACCCAGGTTCAATCCCTGGGTTGGGAAGATCCCCTGGAGAAGGAAATGACAACCCACTCCAGTACTCTTGCCTGGAAAATGCCATGGACGGAGGAGCCTGGAGAGCTATAGTCCACGGGGTCACAAAGAGTTGGACATGACTGAGCAACTTCACTTTCAGTTTCAAAGTCTTAAACTAAGAAGTGACAGTGCTAGAATTGAGACCCAAGTCTCTTATACTCCAAGTTCTTTGATGTTTTCACTAAATCATGCTCTCTGTCTTAGCACAGATAGTCCATAAGGAGAAAGTCCTAAAACAAAGTAAAGTGACCCATTATATAGTATGCAGGAAAAAATGTCTGCTAAATATATCCATTTTGTGTGGATCACAATAAACTGTGGAGAATTCTGGGAGAGATGGGAATACCAGACCACCTGATCTGCCTCTTGAGAAATTTATACGCAGGTCAGGAAGCAACAGTTAGAACTGGACATGGAACAACAGACTGGTTCCAAATAGGAAAAGGAGTACATCAAGGCTGTATATTGTCACCCTGCTTATTTAACTTATATGCAGAGTACATCATGAGAAACACTGGACTGGAAGAAACACAAGCTGGAATCAAGATTGCCGGGAGAAATATCAATAACCTCAGATATGCAGATGACACCTTATGGCAGAAAGTGAAGGGAACTAAAAAGCCTCTTGATGAAAGTTAAAGTGGAGAGTGAAAAAGTTGGCTTAAAGCTCAACATTCAGAAAATGAAGATCATGGCATCCGGTCCCATCACTTCATGGGAAATAGATGGGGAAACAGTGGAAACAGTGTCAGACTTTATCTTTCTGGGCTCCAAAATCACTGCAGATGGTGACTGCAGCCATGAAATTAAAAGACACTTACCTTGGAAGGAAAGTTATGACCAACCTAGATAGCATATTGAAAAGCAGAGATATTACTTTGCCAACTAATGTTCATCTAGTCAAGGCTATGGTTTTTCCTGTGGTCATGTATGGATGTGAAGAAGGCTGAGCGCCAAAGAATTGATACTTTTGAACTGTGGTGTTGGAGAAGACTCTTGAGAGTCCTTTGGACTGCAAGGAGATCCAACCAGTCCATTCTGAAGGAGTTCAGCCCTGGGATTTCTTTGGAAGGAATGATGCTAAAGCTGAAACTCCAGTACTTTGGCCACCTGATGCGAAGAGTTGACTCATTGGAAAAGACTCTGATGCTGGGAGGGATTGGGGGCATGAGGAGAAGGGGACGACAGAGGATGAGATGGCTGGATGGCGTCACTGACTCGATGGACATGAGTCTGAGTGAACTCCGGGAGTTGGTGATGGACAGGGAGGCCTGGCGTGCTGCAATTCATGGGGTCGCAAACAGTCGGACACAACTGAGCGACTGATCTGATCTGAATGGCTGAATATCAATAGAGTTTTACGCTAGAATTCAAGAGAACTGGGAAAAATAAAAAAAAACTTATTGGACAAATATGGCAAGATTTTTTTTCTGGTGTTAATTCAAATAGGCTTAAAATATAAACAGTGTCAATCCCTTAACTAGAGAAGTAAGGAAAAGATCTTAGTAATTTATTGATTTAACTAGCTTTTGCATCATTAAGTTAGATGAAGATATAGACCTTATCTGAAATGGCAAGGGAGTCCAAGAAAGATCTATTAGTAGTTTTAAATATTGGCTTAGTGACTAGGATATAATTATATTTTGTGTCTGTGCATTCACAGAGCATTAATTTTATGGTTAGTAGCTTATCTGCCTTTGAGCTAAAAAAGCTTTATATTTTTAATTGTGTGTCTAAATAACATGTTATGGTGAAATGATCTCCCATTAAAATGTCTGCAAGTTATTTTCTTTCTCCTGATGGCCAAAGATAAGGATGAGCATGATCTAGAGCAAAGAGGAACATTAACTATTACAGATTTTCTGCTTAGCTAAAGGAAGAGATGATCTTTGGTTTTCTGTTTGCTTATTTGTTTTCGATTGAAAGAAATGCAGCTGCCCTTATGTGGGGTTTTTAGAAGAAATTCAATTCATGGCTGCCTCCTCTGAATCCTCCACACTTAACTGAGCATCTTAAAGGAATAAAGCTATTTTGGTTTGGAGATATGAGATAATCTGTTTCCATTTAATTCAGTCTCTGATTTTGTGGTTACAAATGAGAAAACCCTAGCATCATTTTACATAGACAGTAGAATCATTGTGCTTGGTCAAAACTGGAGAAGGAAATGGCAACCCACTCCAGTACTCTTGCCTAAACAATCCCATGGACATAGGAGCCTGGTGGTTTGTAGTCCATGAGGTTTCAAAAAGTCATACATGACTGAGCAACTAAAGGCCAATAGTTTGGTCAAATACACTGAGTTTAGTAAACTGGATTAAAGTTCTTTATAATTGACAAAAATCCTATTAAGTCAGTAATCTCAAATATTACTAGTTTCCCACAACTCTCAGCCTTTCAGAATTATATGAAAACTTTCCTCTCAACTGAAATCCTACTTCCAAACACATGAAAACATCCCTGGATTTTGAAGGTCTCAAAATGGCAGCAGAAGTAATCCTCTTAGTTCTCATATGGACTTAATTCCTCTTGCTTATCCAGTCTTTTTCATGCCCTACATCTAGATTCTTTTTGTGCTCTTGCAGCATTCAAAAAGAAAAGAAAAAGCAAATCCTCTTTGGAAAAATATTTCAGTTCCTATATTATGGCAGAGATAAACACTCGTTAGGTTATCACACACAGTAGCAAGACATCCTGGGGAACTAGAGTTCAAAGAGCTTTCTCACCCCACCCATTAAGCAATTCAGAGGGATCCTGCTATGTAATTTGCAATGAAAAGAACACCTTCATGAGTCAGCATGTTTCAAAATAGACTCAGGCAAAATCTGCAAGCCATGTGTCCTTGTTTATCCAAGATGACAGGAATGGCTTTTCTATATCTGACTACCTCTAATTCTTTTTGCTCAGCCCTGTTCTGTTCAGACAACTAACTGCTATAGGGAAATGTTAGCACAGTTAGCTTCCCAAATAAGAGAATTCTAGCGATGACCTTTATTTTTTATGCTGATTGAGTTTTCATGTGTATAATTTAAAAAATCTGTAATGCTCTTAATGAATCCATATTTCTTAACAAATTGGCATTTCTTAAAATTGGCATTCCCTTAATAAGAGGTCTCTATGAGAGAAATTCTGCTTGCCACAGAAATAACTGATGTCCATAATGATGACTTAGAGACTTTCAAAAGATTCCCAAGTGCGATCTGAGTCATCCAAAAATTAAACTATCAAACTACCCATTACCAAACTTTTAATCTATTATCTCTTTATACTATATAATTATACTTTATTAAATTTTGTATTTAATTTACTATGAAATTCCTGTCTATAATCATTTCATACAACAGCAAGTATACTGAATTGAATTTTGGCTATGTACGATACAGTCTGTATAGTCAAGGGGAACTAATACTTCTTCAAAATTTAATATTAGTATATTTGAAAACACAAATAATTTTTTAAAATAAACACTGTCATTTAGAATAGTTTTAAATTTGCAGAAAGGTTGTTAAGATGTTGTGGGGAGTTCCCAAATATTACACATCCAGTTTCCTCTATTATTAACATCTTTCATTCAGTTCAGTTCAGTTCAGTCACTCAGTCATGTCCAACTCTTCACGACTCCATGAACTACAGCATGCCAGGCCTCCCTGTCTATCACCAACTCCCAGAGTCCACTCAAACCCATGTCCATTGAGTCGGTGATGCCACCCAACCATCTCATCCTCTGTCATCCCTTCTCCTCCTGCCCTAAATCCTTCCCAGCATCAGGGTCTTTTCCAACGAGTCAGCTCTTCGCATCGGGTGGCCAAAGTACTGGAGTTTCAGCTTCAACATCAGTCCTTCCAATGAACACCCAGGACTGATCTCCTTTAGGATGGACTGGTTGGATCTCCTTGCAGTCCAAGGGGGTCTCAAAAGTCTTCTCCAACACCACAGTTCAAAAGCATCAATTCTCTGGTGCTCAGGTTTCTTCACTGTCCAACTCTCACATCCTTACATGACCACTGGAAAAACCATAGCCTTGACTAGATGGACCTTTGTTGGCAAAGTAATGTCTCTGCTTTTTAACATGCTAACTAGGTTGGTCATAACTTTCCTTCCAAGGAGTAAGCATCTTTTAATTTCAAGGCTGTAATCACCATCTGCAGTGATTTTAGAGCCCAGAAAAACAAAGTCAGCCACTGTTTCCCCATCTATTTGCCATCTTTCATTAGCATGGTGCATTTATAGCAGTTAATAAACCAATGTTAATATATAATTATTATATAAAGTCCATGGTTTACAGTAGAGTTCATCTGTTATACAGTTCTATGGGTTTTGATAAATATAATATCATTATTAAGTACATCATCATCATTAAGTATAATGTCATCATTATTCTATCATAAGAATAGTTTTAGCATCCTAAAAATCCTGTGTTCTCCACTTTCACCCATCCTTCCCTCCCTCCAAACCCCTGGTAACCACTGGTCTTTTATTCTCTTTTATAGTTTTGCCTTTTCCAGAATATCATACAGTAAAAATCATGTAGTATGTAGACTTTTCAGACTGGCTTAGCAATACACACTTAAGTTTCCTTCATGTCTTCTTGTGGGTTGTATTGACATATTTTCCATTGTACGTATGTACCACAGTTTATCCATTCACCTATTGAAAAGAATCTTGGCTGCTTCCAAAATTTTTCAATTTTGTATAAAACTGTCTTAGGAATTTTTGTGAGTATCTACAAAGTAATTTGCTGGGATTGTGATCGAGATTGTGTTGAGTCTATAGTACAAAATCGGAAGAACTGACATCATAACAATATCGAATCTTCTTATCCATGTACATGAAATGTCTTTGCATTTATTTACATCTTTGATTTCTGTATCAGAGTTTTGTAGTTTTCTTCATATACAACTTGGTTACAATTTGCCAGATTTATACCTAAGTATTTCATGGAGGGGACAGTATAAATGATGTTGCAATTTTAATTTTAAATTTCAATTGTTCATTACTGGTATATAGGAAAGAAATTGATATCTGTATATAACCTTGTATCCTGAAACCTTGCTCTAACTGCTTATTAGCTGCAGGTTGCTGATTCTTTAGGATATTTGGCATAATCATGTCACCTGCAAAACAAAAAGAGTTTTATTTCTTTCTTCCCAGTTGGTATAAACTTTACTTCCTTTTCTTGTCTTATTGTGTTAGCTAAGACTTCCAGTATGATGCTGAATAGAATAAAAGTGATGAGACAGGACATCTTTTCCTTTTCCTTCGGGAAAGTTTCAAGTTTGTCACAGTGAACTAACTATATTATGAGCTGCAGGTTTGTTGTAGAAGTTCTTTATTAAGTTGAGGAAGTTACCGTCTCTGGTTTGCTGTTTTTAAATTATAAATGGGTATTAAAGTTTATTAAATGCTTTTTCTGCATCTGTTAATATGATCAAATAATTTTTTCTTATTTAGCCTATTGATTTAATTGATTATATTTATTGTCTTTCAAACATTGCACCAGCATCATAAACTTGGGAGAATTTCACTAAGTTGTGGTGTATAATTAACTTCATATATTATTAGACTCAGTTTGTTAGACTCACTAATATTTTGTTGAGGATTTTTGAATCTATGTTCATGAGAGATGTGTTCACTGGATATGAAATTCTAGTTTGGATATGGTTTCTTTTTCTTTCAGTATTTTAAATATTTCACTCTATTCTCTACTTACACTGACATGGTTTTTAATCAAAAGTCCTCTATAATCATGGCAAGGACAAAGAGAAGAAGAGAAAAAAAAAACCCATCTGAGTAAAAGATAAAGGAGACACTACACATGCACAGAAAGGCTCCTTGGAGTCAAAAGTCTGAGGATAATTATCTTGCTCCTCCCAGAAGCCTTCACTTTGAGATCAATCTTGGCTAAGGTGTGTGGGTGCACCCCAGGGGAGGGTCCTGAAACAAATTAAGCAGGGGAGAACAAAGCAAGGTGAATGGCCTGAGGGAAGACAAAGACCCAGAGAACTGCCACCTTATAAAGGATTTAAACTTCCCACAAGCATGCCTCTCTCTCAGAGCTCACCCATGAGCCTTTCTGATTGTTGTTTTCTTCTCGATAATTTTTTACTTTACTCTTTGGAAAAAAAAAAAAGAAGTCCTCTATAATTCTTATCATTGTTCCTTTATAGATAAGATGCTTTCTCATCTGTTTTTTCTAAATTTCCTTCTTTTCTTTGGTTTTCTGAAGTGTGAATAGGCTATACATAGGGTTGTGTGTATGCATACATGTGTGTGTGTGTGCGTGTGTACTGGTGTTGGTATTTATCTTACTTGGTGTTATCTGAATTTCTGAATCTGTAGTTTGGTATGTGTCATTAATTTTTTGCAGTTCTCATCCGTTATTACTCCAAACATTCTCCTGCTTCTTTATCTTCTTCTGGTATTTTATTTATATATACACTACACCTCTTGATAATTATTCCACAGTTCTTAGATTTTCTGTTTTTTTTTTTTTTTTTCCTCTCTTTATATTTCAATTTGGGACGTTTCCACCTCAAGCTCAATGATTCTTTCTTAGGCTGTGCTCAGCCAACCAAAGAGTCCATGAAAGGTATTCTTTATTTCTGTAATAGTGTTTTTGGTTTCTACCTTTCCTATTGATTTTCCTTTGATTTTGTATCTCTCTGCTTATATTACTCATCTATTCTTACATATTGCCTACTTTTTCCATAAGAGCTCTTACCATATTAACCACAGTTATTTAAAAGTTCCTGTCTGTTAATTCCAACATCTGTATCACGTCTGAGTTTGATCCACTGACTGCTTTGTTTGTTCAGTCTTGTTTCTCCTCTCCTTTTCCCTCCCCTCTTCTCCTTCTTCTCTCTCTCCCTTCTTTCTCTTTTTCTTTGGCATGCCTTGTGATTTTTTTGTGAAAAAGCAGGCATAGTGTATTCGCTAATAGGAATTGAGGTTAAATACATTTTCAGTGTAATTTCAGTTCAGTTCAGTTGCTCAGTCATGTCCTACTCCTTGCAACCCCATGAATCGCAGCACGCCAGGCCTCCCTGTCCATCACCAACTCCCAGAGTTCACACAGACTCACGTCCATCGAGTCAGTGATGCCATCCAGCCATCTCATCCTCTGTCGTCCCCTTCTCCTCCTGCCCCCAATTCCTCCCAGCATCAGAGTCTTTTCCAATGAGTCAACTCCTCGCATGAGGTGGCCAAAGTACTGGAGTTTCAGCTTTAGCATCAAAGTTAGCCTAAATAGATGGTGGGCTGTGATTAATATTTCCTGTATCTATAGACACCAGAAGCTTCAGTCTTCTAGTACCTTTTTTTTTTTCTCTCTCTCTTTCCTCCTAACTTTGGGCTTCCCTAAGTATTCCTCTTCAGAGACATGCTTTTCTGCTGAAACCCACTGTAATTTTACTGAAGACTTTTTGGCATGGTACTAAAGTGTGGCAGAAAGAGAACTTTCTATAACCTTGAAATTAAAACTCAGTCTCTTAAAGGGCCTATATCTTGGCAACATAAGCTTCACAAATATTTCTCCAGTGATTTAGCTTTATTCCCCTCTTCTCCCCACTCTTCTCCCTGGATGCTGTATTACTAATCTATTTTTCTGAAACCTTGACCATTATTGAAAATATATCAATATTTTTCCTTCTCTTAGCTGAAATAAGAAGGCTGGAGGGGAGTTGGTTTAATAGGAATTTCTTTCCCTCACTGAGATAAAGCTTCAACATAGTCCTTTCTGCTTGAGAGTAGGTCTTTGCTATGGAAACGGCTCTGGATATATTTCACAATGTTTTAAAAGCTATATTTTATATCTTCTTTTGCCCTTGACACTTGGAAATCCTTAGTTGGGAATCTTTCTTGCTTTATTAGATCTCCCTGACAGAAGCCTAATGTTGGTCATAGAGGTAGACTCCATGAAATTGTAGAGGCTTCCAAGGCCGTAGCCACCAGGAGATTCTTACTCTCAAACTAAGTCCACACTCAACCTACAGCAACTGATCAAAAGTACAGTTTCAGTGTTCCTCCCAGTTTATGGCCCCAGTGGATTCTGTTTCAGGTAAGCAGATCTCCGCTGTGTCTCTTTGGTTATCTCTCCAGATTTGGGGGTAGAGGTTTATCTAACAATCTCAGTTCTCTGACAGATTCAAAAAAATCAACTGACTTTTAGTTTTGTTGAAAAGACTTGAGGTGATGAATTCCAAACTCTTTATATATTGGAACTAAAACTGAACAACAGTTTTTTTTATAAGATATATTATTTCATTTAAAATGTACATTAGTACTAAGATATAGGGAAGTTATTTGACAGACATTATCCAATTAGTAAGACAGAAAAGGAACCACAGTTTAAATTCAGATCATCTGAACCCCAAACCGTCTTTCATGTTTTTATTACCACATGCTGCTTTTGCACATTCTGGGTACTGCTCCTTAGAATTACCAAGAGTAGCAGAGAGAGCAGGAAGAACTAGCGTGAATTCAGAAGGCCGTGGTTTAAAGAGGCATCTGAGATCTGCAATTATTTTTAAGCTGAAAAATAATTTGATTCAGTAACTACTATTCAAGGAAAAGTCAAATCATTTCCTATATACTTACTGATGGATATTACAGTTCAATAGCTTTCATGTAGGGAGTTTGTAATGCGGTCATTGACCTTGTACATTGGCACCTGAATTATAAAGAAGTAAATCTACTCTATAACTGAAAACTCACAAACATTGCAATAAGTCAACACCATATATTGCACATCCATTCAAAAGCCAATAAAAGCAAATACTGTAGCATCTGTGGGCTAGAGAAAGAGAGCAAAATAGCAATCAAAATGAAATATTGATTCTTCAGGTAATATTTTAAAACATTCAGTTAGTTCCTAGGTATACAAAAACATGCTCCTATTATTATTTATAATAATATTTAATAATCAGTTTTTTATAAATATAATATTTATAATCAGTTTTAAAGATTTTTATCTGTACTATTATTAATCTCACAATATATGCAAAATAGATATTATCATCCATACTCTGCAAATAAGGAGAGTAGAGAGGTTAAGTAATTTACCTGGGTCATAGATTTTAAGTATTTGAGCCCCAAGAATCGACCCCAGATTCTTTATTAACAAAGTCCATTTTCTTTCTACTGAAGAAAGCTACAGAAAAATTGATTTTCATGTGTTTTATGTGGGAGAACTACAGAAGGGGAGTTTAGTGGAGAGAGAAGAAGGTGGCCAACACTGATAAAGTGATGATCTATATGCCTTACAAGTCCTTTGACTGGCACACTTCAGCTAAATTTCCTCTGAGAATACTGTGTACACAATGACAAAGTGAGCTCCTGGTTTTGGTAAGAATAAATGCACAGAGACCCTGCAACAGAAACTAGACTACTATTCACTTTTATTCAGAAATTACCTGGGAGTATAATTTTGTCATTTGTCTGTATGGATATTCTATTTCCTCATGTATATGTGGTCTTGAAAAACAAAATAGGCTTTTTAGTTAGTTTTGGAAATTCTTTTTATTCACATGATAAGCCAGAATCTCTTTTGTGCACTCCTGTATATTTTAAATGCTAAGTCAAAGCTGATTTCAAATATTTGATTGCATAAATTTTGGTTTATATTGAAAAATTCTCCCATAAAACTTCAACAGAATTTATCATGCAGGCCAATGATATAAGTAGTTTTAACTAGTCTTACATATAATGTGCATGATTTCCTTACTTTAAATTCAACTTTAAATAAATACTTTATTATTGTTTTATAATAATAATAATGACATTATTTGTATTTCATAATCTCCATTAAGTCATGAGAATTCTAGACCATAGCACATATTTGCAAAGAGTATCTAAGGCAGAAAAATTTGTAAATGGGTGGAACAGATAGCTGTCTGATCAATCTCACATTTAGCTTTTCGGGGAAGTCATCTGCCTAAAAATATATCTTATAAACCTGTTTCATTATGAGTTTTCTAACATTAGAGACCCAATCCTTTGGTTTATAAAGAATTTGAAGCTTAAATATCTAAGAATACTTTTATATTCAGTGACCTTCTTCCATGTTAACACATTTCAATTAGTGGAAAGGAGTAGAAATTATAGAAAACATGGAGATAGGACATGGAAATGAACATATTAAAAGGTACTGTGAGTAAAACCTTAACCTACATTTTAAAATCCATTTAGATATCTCTATGAGGAGTATCACTTTAAGTTTAGAAATAAATGACAATGTAGTTTGTAAAATATCTTTTCATCTAAGAGGATTGCCTTGTAGTAATTAGAGAAAAAGATAACAAGATAGAGTCACGATTACAGATATGGTCCAGGGCCATTTATCCATAAGGAAAGGAGAAAGGAATACTATTTGGGAAGACTAGGCTTGAATTATTTCTGAGGAAATGGGATTTCAGCTGAGTTTTGATGAGACGACAGTGGGAAGCATAGTAAAAATTGCATTTGAGTGGAATAAGAACACACAGGCTTTGTTTTAATCCTACCACACTTGGGCAATTCACTTCACTTCTCTGAGGCTTAATTTACTTATTCATATAAAGGGGAAATTTGGGGAAATTGGTACTAAAACTAGGTATATGTTTGCTACTACTGTTACTTATACTTTTGTATCAGATATCACTGGTCAAGCATGTGGCTCTTTACAGATATCTAGATAAAGTCTCAAAATCTGTTTAAAAATTGCAGATAAATATAGATAATCTTATGGAATTTAAAAAAAATTTCTAGAATTATTTAGTGAATAGAGCAAACCTGTAGGATGTAAGATCAACATAAAAAATCAATAGTATTTCCATATTCCAGCAATGAAATATTAGAATGTGAAATTAATGATGCAATTTAGTACCCCAACATAACTCTACATGCTCTATACTCTAGCCCATGCTTAGTAAGGTCAGTCTTTAATTTTACACACTCTAACAAACATATGGCAATAATCTCATTGTGGTTTTAACTTATATTTGCTTAATACTTAATGATGTTTGCTATCTTGCTATGTGCTTATCCATATAAATTCTTTGATTAAGTATCTGTTAAGAATTTTATACATTTAAATGGGTTTTTATATTATTGAGCTTTGAGAAATTTTTTTGTATATTCTGAAGATGTATTCAGATATATGACTTGCAAATATTTTCCCTTTGTGGCTTATATTTTCATTTTCTTAAGACTGTTTATAGAAAAGCAGAAGTTATTATTTTTATAGTCAAATTTATGAATTTGTTATTTTAAACATTTTATAATACCATGCTTTTAGTGTTATATCTAAGAAAAAATGCCTAACCTACCATCACAAAATTTTTCTCCCTTGTATTCTTCTAGAAATAATAGTTTTAGGATCGTGATTAGTCCTTTGAAATTTACACGTGATGTAACAAATGGAATATCATAATTTTGCATATGGGTATCCAAATTTTTCAGTACTGTTGAAACATTATCTTTTCCCACAAAATGAAATCTGCAACTTTGCCAAATCCCAGCTGACCATACAAGTCTGTTTTCTGAATTCTATTCTGTTGCATTGATCAAAGTATCTTAATGCCAATAATATACTACCTTGATTACTGCAACTTTACTGAAAATGTCAGCATCTGGTAATTTCTTTAAGTTTGTTCTTCTCTTTCAAAGTTGTTTAGTATATTCTATATCTTTTGCATTTCCATTTGAACTTTAGAATAATCTTTTCAATTTCTACAGAAGAACTTGCTCATTTTTACTTGGATTGCTTTGATTCAATAGATAAATCAAGGGAATTTGGCATATTAAAATGTAGTCTTCCTGCCAATGAACAATGTTTATCTACAGGCATAACCTGTTTTATTTACTTCACTTTTTTGTGCTTCATAAGCATCATATTTTTACAAATTCAAGATTTGTGGCAACCCTGCATTGTCAGATGATGGTTAGCATTTTTAATAATTTTTTTTTTTAAATTAAGGTATACAATTTTTTAAAAACAGCGCTATTGCATACTTAATAGACTGTAATAGAGTGCACACATAACTTTTATATGCATTGGAAAACCAAAAAATTCATGTGGCTAATTTATTTTGGTGGTCTGGAACTGAATTATCTCTGAGGTATGCCAATATTCTTTAAGTAATTTAATTTCTTTCTCGAAGTTTTTTCACTTTTCAGTATATAGGTCCTACACATCCTTTAATAGATTTTTCCTAAGTATTTCCAATTCTTGGTGTTATTATAAATTATTAGCACTAAAAATATTATTGGACTTCCCTGATAGCTCAATTGGTAAAGAATCCGCCTGCAATGTAGGAGATCCTGGTTGCATTCCTTGGTCAGGAAGATCCACTAGGGAAGGGACAGGCTACCCACTCCAGTATTCTTGGGCTTCCCTTGTGGCTCAGCTGGTAAAGAATCATAAGGTGGCCAAAGTACTGGAGTTTCAGCTTTAGCATCATTCCTTCCAAAGAAATCCCAGGGCTGATCTCCTTCAGAATGGACTGGTTGGATCTCCTTGCAGTCCAAGGGACTCTCAAAAGTCTTCTCCAACACCACAGTTCAAAAGCATCAATTCTTTGGCGCTCAGCTTTCTTCACCATCCAACTCTCACATCCATACATAACCACTGGAAAAACCACAGCCTTGACTATACAGACCTTTGTTGGCAAAGTAATGTCTCTGCTTTTGAATGTGCTATCTAGGTTGGTCATAACTTTTCTTCCAAGGAGTAAGCGTCTTTTAATTTCATGGCTGCAGTCACCATCTGCAGTGATTTTGGAGCCCAAAAAAAATAAAATCTGACACTGTTTCCACTGTTTCCCCATCTATTTCCCATGAAGTGATGGGACCAGATGACATGATCTTTGTTTTCTGAATGTTGAGTTTTAAGCCAACTTTTTCACTCTCCTCTTTTACCTTCATCAAGAGGCTTTTTAGTTCCTCCTCACTTTCTGCCATAAGGGTAGAAGCGCTTGGTGAGCTACAGTTCATGGGGTTTCAAAGAGTCAGAAATGACTGAGCAACTAACACTTACTTTTTCACTTTATCTAACTTTTAATATTATTGTCTACTAATTCTATTAGCTGTATCATTTCTAGATCCATTTCTACTTATACTTCTTCTTATGAACCATAATTTCCTTCTTCTTGATGTGCTTAGTAATTTTTTCTTTTATTGGATGCAAAGTACTGTGGATGTTATGTTTGGATGCTGAGTATTTTGATATTTCAAAAATCTTAAGCTTTCTTTTGATATGTGATTAAGTCACTTGGAATTTTTTTGATGTTTCTGAATTTTACTTTTAGCATCTGTTAAGAGGAATCAGACCACCATTTAGTTCATGGCTACTGTTTCCAATACTAAGCAAGACTCTTTTTACTAGTCCAGTGTTCTATGAACTATGAAGTTTTCAACTCTGTTTGTTGTAAACATACTCTATACTCAACTTATTATAAGATCTGGGCATTTTGTTCCTTCTAATCTTGTTCTCTGACTGTGAGTTATTTCTTTAAACATGTCTTGATCAGTGCTTAACTGATTACTTGAGCAGGACTCTATAGAGATCTCGGGAATTCTCCCTTCTCTGACACTATGTCCTATGAACTTTTGCCACTTTGGCTTTGAAAGATTCCTAGCTTACTCTTCTTAGCTCACTGTATACAATGGACTTTGCCTATGTTCACCCTCTCTGCCCTGCAACCTGTAAATTATCTCCAGAAATTGATCTATGGGAATCATAGGGTTTTCCTCAATTTTTCCTACATCTCAATGATTATTGTCCTCTGCTACCTGATGTCCAGTAACTCAAGAGCTAATTTTCATATATTCTGTCCATTTTTTAGGTTTTTTCAAGAACAAGGGTAAATATAGGCCCTGTTACACTATTTTAGCCAGAAGTACAAGTTTTTTACATTATTGATTATTGTTGTATTAAATGACTACTTAACATAGAGGCTATGGTTTTTCCAGCGGTCATGTATGGATGTGAGAGTTGGATTGTGAAGAAAGCTGAGCACCAAAGAATTAATGCTTTTGAACTGTGGTGCTGGAGAAGACTCTTGAGAGTCCTTTGGACTGCAAGGAGATTAAACCAGTTAATCTTAAAGGAAATAAGTCCTGAATATTCATTGGAAGGACTGATGCTGAAGCTCCAATACTTTGGCCACCTCATGCGAAGAGTTGACTCATTGGAAAAGACCCTGATGCTGGGAGGGATTGGGGGCAGGAGGAGAAGGGGACGACAGAGGATGTGATGGCTGGATGGCATCACCGACTCGATAAACATGAGTTTGTGTGAACTCCAGGAGATGGTGATGGACAGGGAGGCCTGGCATGCTGCGATTCATGGGGTTGCAAAGAGTTGGATATGACTGAGCAACTGAACTGAACTGAACTGAACATATAGTTTCTTATCAAGAGAAAATACAGATATGAATAAATAAAAAGAAGCAGAGAATTTTCCAGACAAAGAGAAGACTCTGGGCTAGGAATGAGATTCTGGATTTAGGGTATATCAAGAAAACTGATGTTGCTGAAAGAGAACAAATGAGGGAAGATAGTTGTGAACAGCTTTATAGAGATGAGAAAGAAATAGGTGATACAGGATCCTCTAAGAACTTTGAATAATTTTCAAATCATTCCATTATATTGTGGTTCTGATCAATATCAACATCCATTTGTAACAACATGGATCTAAAGGGTATTCCGCTTAGTGAAATAAATCACACAGAGGAAAACACACATGGAATCTAAATCAATTACATAAGAAAAACAAAATGAAAACAGACTCATAGATACGGAAAGCAAATTTGTTGTTCCCAGAGTGAAGAGAGGAGTGAGGGATGAGCCAGATAGGTAAAGAGAATAAAGAGACACAAATTCCCAGTTATAAAATAAACCAAACACAAGGATGTAATTACAGCATAGGAATGTGTTCAGTAATACTGTAACTTTTTATGAGGGCAGATGGTTACTAGACTTATCATGGTGATCATTTCATGATGTGTTTGAATGTTTAATCACTATGATGTATACCTGAAACTAACATAATATTACACAACAACTATATTTCAATTTAAAAAATTATCTTAAATGTTATTTGGGGAATTTACTCTGGGAAATAAGTGTAGTAATAGGGATGCAATTTGGGGATCATAATAATCCAAATGAGAGAAGATGGTAGATTTGATTTCATGTATTAGCCATGGAAGCGGTGAGTAGCAATCAGATCCAAAACATATTTTATTTATTTTTTTAATTTAAATTTTATTGTATTTTTAAACTTTACATAATTGTATTAGTTTTGCCAAACATCAAAATGAATCCGCCACAGGTATACATGTGTTCCCCATCCTGAACCCTCCTCCCTCCCCGTACCCTCCCTCTGGGTTGTCCCAGTGCACCAGCACCAAAACATATTTTAAAGATTAAAAACTACAAGACTTTTTAATGAACTGGAAGTCAGGTATGAGGAAAGCAGATAAAGCAAAGCAACTCTGGGGTTCTGGCTATAGCAACTGTGCCATTTATTCAAGTGAAATTTAGGAGAGAAGCCACTTTGAAGGTAGTATAAGTTGAGAGTTAAATTTGGGGCATGCTCAATTTGAAATGACTATGACATCTCTGTGGAAATCAAAGTAGCCTCTTAGAATCAAAGTGTAGCCTTCTGCAAATCAATGTTACAGTAGAGCAATAAAAACTCACTAGATTCATCAAGCTGTTTCTTATCTCCTCCCTCCACTATCAACCATATCTCATCAGAAGTTTACACTGAGATTTAGTTTTCTGAAACAGGACACACTATAATCTTCCACCATATTCCTCTTTGATACTCATATTGTAGTCCTCAGTCCTTATATCCTGTAAGAGAAGTCCCATTTTGTCCATATTTCCTCTTTGAAAAAGAAACACTTTGAAGGGATTATATAGTCAGCTTCATTCTTTTTAGATGAATAAAACTGTATAAGTAGCTCCGCCAAAAACCCAGGGTCTGAAATCGGGTTTTGTTATAAGAAGGAAAACTTGATTTTCTTAAGGATATCCCTTGGAATACCAGAAACAAAGACAGAAACAACAAGCTTCTCCTCACTGTTGTGTACAAGGCTTTCATGTTATTAATTCCCTCTTGTTCCCATGTAACTCTGAAATGGTGTAAAATTTTATTCATCTTGACAAAACTGAACAATTCAAGAGTAGATTTCTGTCTTATTATCTTTCTTCCACTGTACCAGGTACTTTTGATAAATTGAAAAATATGTGATTAGTAATTAAGGGGTGTGAAAGAAGATTCTGAAGATTAAAAAGAGGGAAGAATTTATTTCCCAGTGCTGATGACAGACTTGAGAGTCAAATATTATTAATAACAATAAAATTATTACATCCCACTCTGTAGTATTTTGTGCATTTCTATCCCATTCATATCAATCAACACATTCTATATTTCTAGAAGAAATTATGGAGAAGGTGATGGCACCCCACTCCAGTACTCTTGCCTGGAAAATCCCATGGACAGAGGAGCCTGGTAGGCTGCAGTCCATGGGGTTGCAGAGTCAGACACGACTAAGCGACTTCACTTTCACTTTTCACTTTCATGCATTGGAGAAGGAAATGGCAAGCCACTCCAGTGTTCTTGCCTGGAGAATCCCAGGGAGGGGGGAGCCTGGTGGGCTGCCATCTATGGGGTTGCACAGAGTCGGACACGACTGAAGTAACTTAGCAGCAGCAGCAGCAGCAGCAGAGATTAGCTAATTTGCTGGATAGTCTCCCCTTAAATTTTCTTACATTTCTCTTGAGTTTTATTTAGGATAAAAATATTCTCAAAAATAAGGACTACTTCATATAAACTTGATCCATTTAAATTGAGATAAAAGAATACGTTCACTCCAAAGTAATACAACTTTAAGAGCCTAAGGTTGAATTCCGAATAGAGATGATAATTCCAGGCTATGATTAAGTAAGTTGTTAAGGAGTTAAAAGTACTTGTCATTAGATGAATTAGTTTCATATGATTCAGTGATGTGCTGTGGGCATCCAGATGGATCGTGAAAATATTTAATTTATTTATGTGGCCAACATTATGCATCATATACTTGGTTTGTTATATGAAGTGTCAACCCTCCTAACTGGGACGTTATTTTTCCTGATGGTATTTTCCTCCACATCTGTACACAACAATCACCATCATTCTTAGCCTCAGTTTCCAATTCAGTCCATGCTTGAGTAGAGAGTACGTGTGGCTTCAGTTACAAAAATCACTGTGTGTTTGTGGGTAGGTAAGTTTGGGAGACTAATTATTAAATTTTTCTGCCTGTTGGAATCAAAAGGAGCTTATGTTCGTATTAGCTTGATTAAAGACATTTCTTCTTGTTCTACAGCTGAACTAAGGATATTCTGTTTCCTCTAAATGAGTCGGGCTCACACACACACACACACACACACACAGTTGATAAAATCAAAGTAAAGGAACTTTTCATACTGCTTCTCATTCTCCATAGATCTAGTGATTTGACAGAAGTTAATCCCTCACTGGAAAGAAAGTAAGAGATTAAAAACTTCACATACTCTAGGATATCAAAACAGCCTTACATGAGGCTGCAAATGAAGGGACATTCTTCAGGAAGCCAGTGTCCATGGACCAGGTGAATTTGTCAGTTTCACCATGTAGACTCTACCAACCTTTTGAAGATATTACATTAGTGTGAGTCTAAACATGGTTTTTTATGCCCATAACCTGATACCCTATTTTATCTACGTTTAGTTCTAGGCTAAGACTGGTCCTTCTTTAATCTGCTCCATCTTGCTGTGAGTATAGAGTAGTGTTATTCTGGTTCAGGGAAAAATGGAAATACAGCACTTGATGGACACTACAATTCACTCTCAACACCCCATTAACCCTTGCTAATAATTGGCCTATAGAGACAATATTCATGGGACACATTTGTGACCAAATCAGAATGAAGGAATATCACTGAAGTGGGAGTTAGTCTAAGGCATATCTCCTCACTCCCAAGAGGGAGTCACAGAAAGAGGCCATCCTGTTCCTTAACCTGGATGTTGTCTTCTCTGAATGTAATTGTACAAATGATATAGCCATCTATCTATACAGATAGAGAAAAAACATCCCAAAGACAGAAGAATAAAAACATAGAAAGAACTAGGATCTTTAGTGATTCTACTGATTCACTCGTAACACCATTTCAGAGTCCACCCTCTGGTATTCCAGTTATATGAGATGATACATATCTTTATTGTTTTCTCATATTTTGAAAGAAGATTGTTCTTATGGGAATAAAAGAATCCAAACTGATTCTTAATATTAACGGTGTTAATTAATGACCCTGCCCACCAAGGATTCCTTTCATGATGAAGTCTAGAGTTTCTAAATGATGCCTTAATAGGAAAGCATCAGTAGGCAGAGGACGCTTGCTTTC
>NW_011494960.1:2860308-2861102 GCF_000754665.1 Bison bison bison | reverse complement strand
TTTTTGTGTGTGTGATAGCAATAGTTATATTCTTCTGAAAGCAAAGGTCTGAATCTTCAGATTTGAATTAAGGAAGTCCTACCAAATGGAACTTTTATCACATACCCTAATGAATTATACCTGATCTCATTTGTTTCTGGTTTGGAAAGTATCAGTAAGAATAAACAGACTGGAATCATAACATTTTATGAATAGATTAGGTATCCAAAAGAGTTGAATAAACTGAAGAATGGCTGTGAAAAAGGGAATTTAGATGAATTCCTTGGTGCCTAACATTTTCCTAGATGCATCTTTTCTGTTTGTCTGAACTTGCTCGGCCTCAGGGGAACCTTGCTGAAAACCTACTTACCAAAATAGAAATTAGGACATTCTAATCATCCTTAGGACCAAATGAAAAAGAGGCAAGAGTTGGAATTTGAAAGACTTACAACCCTGCCTCCTTATTTTTATTTATAATAGATCAATTTGGTGTTTTTTTATTCATATAAAATAAGTGCACTAATTAATGGTTAATAAAAATATGATTTCTTTTTTTTTTTTTTATTTTATTTTATTTTTAAACTTTACATAATTGTATTAGTTTTGCCAAATATCAAAATGAATCCGCCACAGGCATACATGTGTTCCCCATCCTGAACCCTCCTCCCTCCTCCCTCCCCACACCATCCCTCTGGGTCGTCCCAGTGCTCCAGCCCCAAGCATCCAGTATCGCGCATCGAACCTGGACTGGCAACTCGTTTCTTGCATGATATTCTACATGTTTCAATGTCACTCTCCCAAATCTTCCCACCCTC
>NW_011494960.1:2858319-2859162 GCF_000754665.1 Bison bison bison | reverse complement strand
AGTTGCTTCATTTGCTATTATTTTCTCCCATTCTGAAGGCTGTCTTTTCACCTTGCTAATAGTTTCCTTTGATGTGCAGAAGCTTTTAAGGTTAATTAGGTCCCATTTGTTTATTTTTTCTTTTATTTCCAATATTCTGGGAGGTGGGTCATAGAGGATCCTGCTGTGATGTATGTCAGAGAGTGTTTTGCCTATGTTCTCCTCTAGGAGTTTTATAGTTTCTGGTCTTACATTTAGATCTTTAATCCATTTTGAGTTTATTTTTGTGTATGGTGTTAGAAAGTGGTCTAGTTTCATTCTTTTACACGTGGTTGACCAGATTTCCCAGCACCACTTGTTAAAGAGATTGTCTTTAATCCATTGTATATTCTTGCCTCCTTTGTCAAAACTACAGGCCAATATCACTGATGAACATAGATGCAAAAATCCTTAACAAAATTCTAGCAATCAGAATCCAACAACACATTAAAAAGATCATACACCATGATCAAGTGGGCTTTATCCCAGGGATGCAAGGATTCTTCAATATCCGCAAATCAATCAATGTAATACACCACATTAACAAATTGAAAAATAAAAACCATATGATTATCTCAATAGATGCAGAGAAAGCCTTTGACAAAATACAACATCCATTTATGATAAAAACTCTCCAGAAAGCAGGAATAGAAGGAACATACCTCAACATAATAAAAGCTATATATGACAAACCCACAGCAAACATTATCCTCAATGGTGAAAAATTGAAAGCATTTCCTCTAAAGTCAGGAACAAGACAAGGGTGCCCACTTTCACCATTACTATTCAACATAGTTTTGGAAGTTTTAGCCACAGCAATCAGAG
>NW_011494960.1:2832674-2858219 GCF_000754665.1 Bison bison bison | reverse complement strand
GCAGGATATAAAATCAACACACAGAAATCCCTTGCATTCCTATACACTAATAATGAGAAAACAGAGAGAGAAATTAAGGAAACAATTCCATTCACCATTGCAACGGAAAGAATAAAATACTTAGGAATATACCTACCTAAAGAAACTAAAGACCTATATATAGAAAACTATAAAACACTGGTGAAAGAAATCAAAGAGGACACTAATAGATGGAGAAATATACCATGTTCATGGATTGGAAGAATCAATATAGTGAAAATGAGTATACTACCCAAAGCAATTTATAGATTCAACGCAATCCCTATCAAGCTACCAACAGTATTCTTCACAGAGCTGGAACAAATAATTTCACAATTTGTATGGAAAAACAAAAAACCTCGAATAGCCAAAGCGATCTTGAGAAAGAAGAATGGAACTGGAGGAATCAACCTACCTGACTTCAGGCTCTACTACAAAGCCACAGTTATCAAGACAGTATGGTACTGGCACAAAGACAGATATATAGATCAATGGAATAAAATAGAAAGCCCAGAGATAAATCCACGCACATATGGACACCTTATCTTTGATAATTATGATTTCTTATGTGATAGTTTATTACATTTATTAATAGACACTTGATGTCCTACATATTGCATTTATGATGACTATTCTATTGAGATGTTATATGGTATACCATAAAATGTGTATCTTAATATGTTAAATGGTATATCATAAGATGTTATATGGTTTATCCTTTGCTACATATGGTACATTATTGGCATTATAACATTATTGGCTGAGTTCTTATAACATTTCTGTGTGATATGGGGAAAGCCAGATTCTGTGAATCTCACTTCTCTCATTACTAAAGTAAGAATGATATTTGATTCATCTTGTGTAGTAATTGTTGTTTCTTACACTGCAAATTACGTACAAAAAAGGAGTTGTGTCTCTAGCACAATGCTAGGTTTGGCTGAGACATAAGAAGCTTATTTTCTAATGCATAAATGAAATCTGTTGTCTATTGGAATCTTGGCTGTGGGATGGAGTGGGTGGTGAGACAGATATACAGCTATAGGATGTATAGCTGCTGTCAATTGGGTTTCTGAACCTCTTATCTGGATGAAAATAAGCCACTAGAATATTTTGAGCAGAAAAATGACATGGTCAGATTTGCGTTTAAAAAAAAATCAAGCAACTGCATTGAACATGGCAGGAAGGGAGTCCAACCCCAGGGATAGAATTCAGGGTAGAACAAATAATGGAGAACCAGACAAAAAAGAGAAAGCAGCAAAGGAGCTGGAAAGCAGAGCTGAAGAGGGTGAGCGGGATAGGGAGGTGAGGGGAGAATAGTAGGAGATGAGGTTAGTGGTGCATGCAAGCCAAGGAAGGCATGCAAACCAAGAAAGGCCAGATGGCCAAGAAAAGGAACGTGCCCTTTACAAAGAGAAGCGGGGAGCACTGGAGGATTATAAGTAAGACAGTGGCGAGATCCACTGCTTGGAAATTGACTTTGACTTCATAGCAGGCAGTTTTATCAATGAGAGGCACCTTAGCAAAGGGTTCTCTGCTTAAGGGATATGTTTCCTTAGTCCGGAATAGCTGGTTCCTGACATCTAGTTTCTAGAGTATGCTGGTCAATTCAGATTAATAAAGACAGGAAAAGAAGACACAGAAAATTCTGATTTATGGGAAAACGGTAAACAGAAAATAAAGTCAAATACCCTGGTGTATGAAAAAGAAAGGAAGATTCCAAAGCCACAATGTCATCATCTTTTCACTCGGGAAAAATAAATGACGTCCTATTATTTTTAACATAGTGAAACAACAAAAAATAAATTGTACCTGTGTGTCTATAGTTGGTTGCAGTAACTACACACCCTCATTTCTTGTAAGAATTCCAGTTTTAAGTACTTGGCCTTGTAGCTATGTGTCCCGTGTTTCTGTGACTTATGTTTTTTGGGGGAAATTTGGTTACTATTGTTTTATTTTTTTTTTAATTTTATTTTATTTTTAAACTTTACAATATTGTATTAGTTTTGCCAAATATCGAAATGAATTCGCCACAGGTATACCTGTGTTCCCCATCCTGAACCCTCCTCCCTCCTCCCTCCCCATACCCTCCCTCTGGGTCGTCCCAGTGCACTAGCCCCAAGCATCCAGCATCGTGCATCGAACCCGGACTGCGACTCGTTTCATACATGATATTATACATGTTTCAATGCCATTCTCCCAAATCTCCCCACCCTCTCCCTCTGCAACAGAGTCCATAAGACTGTTCTATACATCAGTGTCTCTTTTGCTGTCTTGTACACAGGGTTATTGTTACCATCTTTCTAAATTCCATATATATGTGTTAGTATACTGTATTGGTGTTTTTCTTTCTGGCTTACTTCACTCTGTATAATAGGTTCCAGTTTCATCCACCTCATTAGAACTGATTCAAATATATTCTTTTTAATTCCAGCTTTTAATGAAGCTCTAGCTTCATTTGACCATGTAAATAATTTAAATTCTAAGTTTACTATAGTGAATAGAATTGGATTTGCAATGAGATAGATCTCTATTTGTGTCCCTATTTCCTCTACCTGGCATTTGAACAGGTTTCTGAAATTCTTGGAACCTTTGCTTCTACTTTTAATATCTATTTACTATCAGGGTAAAAAAGCTAAGTTAGATAATATACCAGAACAGTGTCAGATACATAGTAGACCCTTTATGTAAAAGCTAAAGCTAGTTGTCTTTTTCCAGCTTCCTTTCTTCATTTTGAAGATGGGAGATGGGAGATGGGAGAGAGAAGGGAGAAGATCCAAAGTGACAACATGTGGACCCCAAGCTGCTGTTTCCCTGGCTGCCTTCATGGCAAACATTCTAATTGATTGCAGCCTTCTTGGCTTTGAAACCAGAAGGAGCCTCAAAGTCCATCCCAACACAGAAACTTGAGCTGCTTCTACCAGCTTCATGGATGTGACATTTGAGATGAAACCTATTTGCTATCCCTGGAGTAGATACTAAGGTTGCAGCTGAGACAATCTGAGCCCCTAACAAATGGAGCCCAATGTCCAAAATCATACAACAGAGTGGAAGGGAAATTTTTCAAACTATGAAGATACAAGTAATAAGATGTAGAATAGAACAGCCTGCTGTTGGAGCCTTTTGAGGAACCCTGAGAGAGGAGATGGGCCTGGAACTGGTCTTTGTAGTAAGCTGATATCTGATTCCACAAAGTTGTCTATGTCTTAATCCCTGGAAACTGAATATGTCACTGTACATGGTAAAATGCAATGGTTAGATAGCATCATCAACTCAGTACACAGGAAACTGAGCCAATTCCAGGAGACAAAAGTGGAGGACAGAGTATCCTGTTGCGCTATAGTCCATGTGATTGTAAGAGTTGAACATGACTTAGTGACTGAAAAACAACATGCCAAAATAAAATTTTCAGTTATGTTAAAACATCTTAAAATGAGGAGACTATCCTAGGTTATCTGGGTGGGCCCAATATATTAACAAGGGCTCTTATAAACGAGAGAGGGAGACAGGAGAGTGACGATCAGAGGAGACAGGAAGATAGAAACGGGTTGGAGTCGCCACAAAGCAAGAAATGCAGGCAGCTTCTAGAGGCTAGAAAAGGCAAGGGATTGATCAACCCCAGATCCTCCGGAAGGACTGCAGCCTTGTCAACACTGATTTTAGCCTTGCAAGACCCATTTTTGAACTCCTGACTTCCTGAACTATAAAATAATAAATCTGTGGTAAGCCACTAAACATATGATAATTGGTTACCATAATGGATAGGGAATTCATATAGGCTTTGAAAGAACAGGTTAGAAAATAAAGAGGGGCCATTTTGGTGACTGGTAGATGATAACCAGATGCTTAAATATGAGGATAAGGCAGGTATATGGTGGGAAAGTATAGATCCAGACCAACCTGAAAGCGTGGGACAGGCTGCTGACAAGAAGGAACACAGCTTAGGAGTGAAGCCCTTGGACTGATCTGACAGGATGAGTTTGAATCCTACCTACTGAGTAACTTTGGTCCAGCTACTTAGCTTCTCTAACACTGCTGTTCTTTATCAGAGTAAAAAGAACACTACTGCCTGTTTTGCAGGGTTAAATGAGGTAGTAGGTGTAGAGTGTCCTGTACTAATTAAGTGCTTCATAATGGAAGCTGCCCTTTTTATGACTGAAAGGCAAAGCTAAATTTGCAGTTTGCTAGGTTATAGAAAATTCTGAGTGGCAGAATGAAATTCAGATTTACCTCTTCAACATTGGGTGACTGAAGATACTGAAGAGGAAGATAACTTAAAAATGCAAAAACACTCTGTGGCAATTTAATATGGCAAAGACAAAAGAAAGGCAAATCATCCACTTAAGGAAATGTCTGAGGGATGGAGGTTGATGTGCACCTTAATTTATGAAAAATGAGGCACAAGCATGTTGCTCAAGCATCCTGGTTGAAGCCATTAGATGCCTGGTTACAGGGGCAGAATTCTGTAGTGGAAACACTAGTCGCTTGTAAGTTAGGAGATAAAGGTTCTTACTCTAAATGTGTCAGTCATATGTTACTACTTTGAGAAAGCCCCGAATGTATAGAATGTATGTGGTTTGAGGTCCTCACTGGTGAACTCAAACAGCCTTCTTGGCCCAGCAATTGCTGAGGCCATGCTACTTCTGGGTCATACTTCTCTTGGGACTTATCTTCTCTATGAAGACAAGGTCAAATGATTTATCTTCAGAAAACTGCAAGGATGAAAGAGTCCTCCAAAAAATAAATTATTTCTAATTGCTATGAATCTCAGTGACTATTTAAGACCTGCACTTACCAAATAATTAAATCCTTTATAAGGATGAAGAGTAGCTATAGGACATTTAAAAGGTGTAAATCAACATGCAGATATTGCATTTTTTTTATGTAATTAGATCATTTCTACCTATTCTAAATATCTTCTGTGTTGCATCTTTTGGTCAGGGTCTTTTGCCTTAAACAAACCAGAGAAAGGAATGACTTCGGCCAGGATTTCACTGTAATGTATCCAGACTATAAATGGGTGTCCTGCTCATGAAAATGGCATGATTATTATTGCAAGAGAATTATCCTCATCAGGGAGAAATATAAATTTCCAATATAAATTTCCCAAATAGCATGCAAAATAAGAAAAAGAAAAAAAGACTTAGAATAGATTTAGGTCAAAACATTTTTCAATAATAACTAGAAACAGAACACTTCCTGCCTTTAGTCAGTAACCCAGTGCCTAACCTACACTTTGGGGCAGAGTGAGATGTTGGCGATAATTTGAAGAAAAGTGTTGTCATCAATAGCTGAGAGTCAACAGTCAGGGCATCCGTGACATGAAGCTATTTAAACCTCTGTTTTTAGAGGAGTAAATAAATAATACAGCAGTGAACAGGGAGGACTATATGCTCCCAGGTGTTATTTGCATAGCCCAAGCATTACTGAATCCTCCAACGTTTTGAGACCCCTTTGCTTTAACATGTAAATGAAAGAACTCCAGACCCTAATCTCATAAAATGTGAGAAGTCCAATGCCTTGCCAGATGTTTGAGAATTCCTGGAGTCAAGGAAGATGCAGTTTGTTTGCTGCCCCAAGAGTTGTTCCAGCTTCCACCTCAGGTCTTACACTCTCTCAAACTGAGAGACTTCCCTGGTGGCTCAGATGGTAAAGCATCTGTCTGCAATGCAGCAGACCCGGGTTTGATCCCTGGACCATGAAAATCCCTGGAGAAGAAAATGGCAATACATTCCAGTATTCTTGCCTGGAAAATCCCATGGATGGAGTAGCCTGGAGGTGTCCCAAAGAGTTGAACATAACTGAGCAACTAACACTCACTCAGACAGACCTGCCACCTTGCCAGGATTCTGAGCTTCTCCAACTCTCTCTGGTCTGTGTTGCTCCAAAACCTAAACAAATTGCCCCTCTCCTGGACTGTATTGTCTCAGCAATAGCTATAAAATAGTTGTCTATGCAAAGTTTAATGGAAGATTGAGGGAAAACAAAGCAGAATTTCAGAGCCAATCAGAAAACAGCTTAATGCTGAACACCAGACCTCTGCGAGGTTCAAGTTTGCCTGTCATTTATCTCAGTGGGCCACAGCTTTTCACCATGTTCCTGAGATCTGACTCATCCTATCTCAGGAAGACTGTCTCCAAGTCTTTTCCTCTATCAATGCCCAGAAACATCACTTCTGTTTTCTTTGTTCATAAAAGGAAAACTTAAAATCCCTAGTATTTCACTATACAGAACCATCTACCTCCTCTAAACACAATTTCAGGAGCTGCCATTACATTGTGAACATGCCCACCTCTTGACTTCTCTCAAACTAAACCTACCCTGAGCCTTCATCCTTAGCACAAGGCAATAAGAGCACAGGGCTAGATACTCAGGTCATGGCTTTAGGATTACGTATTTAGGCATAAGTTACCTACAACTACGTGCTAGAGAGGAGGGGGTTGTGGGTAGGGGGTGGGAGTTGGCAGGATAAAGAAACTATATTCTCTATCAGAACAGATCCCACATTTGCCATGATTTTTTTTTTTTCCTGTTGCTTTTATTCTCCTCCTCCTGCTTCTTCCCCTTCTTTTCCTTTGTACCTCCCCCTTGATTCCTTTATGTTTTCTTCTTCTTCCTTTCCTTCCTCCTCTTCCTTCTACTCCTCTTTTATACCTCCTCTTCTTATACTAGTTTGAGAATATTAGTTCTAAAATGGCTTCATGTTTTATTTTACTAAAGAAAGTCCAGGATTTCTAACCTGTCTTCAAAGCTTTCTGTAATAGGGGCCAATCTTCCTTACCTTCCCACTAACTCCTTTAAACAGCCTGGTTTTTAGCAAAAGTGAATCATTTCCAGATCTCTGATCTCTCCCACAGTAGAGGACCTGCTTATTCTCTTTATACCTATATTAGGTTTCTCCAGAGAAAAATAAACAACAGAAGATAGATCTTTTATATCTATCTATTTCTAGATAGGTTCATCAGTTCAGTCACTCAGTGGTGTCTGACTCTTTGCAACCGACCCCATGGACTGCAGCATGACAGACTTCCCTGTCCATCACCAACTCCTGGAGCTTGCTCAAACTCATGTCCATTGAGTCGGTGATGCCATCCAACCATCTCATCCTCTGTCGTCCCCTTCTTCTCTCGCCTTCTATCTTTCCCAGCATCAGGGTCTTTTCTAATGAGTCAGTTCTTCACATCAGGTGGCTAAAGTATTGGAGCTTCAGCTTTAGCATCAGTACTTCCAATGAATATTCAGGACTGATTTCCTTTAGGATTGACTGGTTGAATCTCCTTGCTGTCCAAGAGATTCTCAAGAGTCTTCTCCAACACCACAGTTCAAAAGCATCTGTTCTTTGGCACTCAGCTTTCTTTATGGTCCAACTCTCACATCCATACATGACTACTGGAAAAACCACAGCTTTGACTAGACACACCTTTCTCAGCAAAGTAATGTCTGTTTTTTTTAATATACTGTCTAGGTTTTACATAGCTTTTCTTCCAAGGAGCAAGTGTCTTTTAATTTCATGGCTGCAGTCACCATCTGCAGTGATTCTGGAGCCCAAGAAAATAGTCTCTCACTATTTCCATTTTTTTCCCACCTAGTATAGATGTATAGTTAGGTTCATAGACTTATAGATTTATATCTATATCTGTAGAGACAGGGGAGTGTGAGAGAGAGATAAACAGAAAGAGTCTTTTTTCGTGAGAAAAAATTGGCTCATGCAATTATGGAGGTTGAGAAGTCCCTGAGACTGAGTCCATCTGAAAGCCTGAGAATGATGAATCTATGATGTAAATTTCAGATGGACAGCAGAAGAAGATGAAATGAGATATCCCAGCTCAGTGTGAGACAGGAAAAGGGGTCAAATATTTTTTCCCTCTGCTTTTGTCCTATTTAGACCCTCAATGGATTGAATAATGCCTATTATTTTGGGGAGGGCAATTTACTTTGCTGAGTCTACCAGTCCAAATGCTAAGCTCAACCAAAAACACCTTCATAGACATACTCAGAAACAATGATTAATATGGACACCATGGCTGCTCAGGTTGACACATAAAATTAATCATCACCATACCAATTTCATACTTCCAAACCTAGGCTATTCTTGAAGGTTCCATCCAGTACCACATTTTTCATTGCTCAATTATAGATAATATCCTTAACTTGGTCACCTTTTGTGCACCCATATAGCTCTGTTTCTTAAATACAGATGGTGGACTCTTTCAATCTGTTTTCCAATTCTGCTACTGTGAGTCCAATTATGGAGTCATAAAGACCTATATTTAAATTTCAACCCTGCTTCTTGCTTGTATATTTGTGCATTTCTACTTTCGGTAGACTATTTTTCTTCTTTATGCTTCACTTAGCTCACCTGAAATGGGGATTTAAAGAGTTGTGAGGGGGAGAAAATAAAAGAACATACATACATTCATTAACACGGTGCCCAGCACAGAGAATGAGCTTTGTAAACACTACCTACATAGCACTTAATTCTAACATTTGAATAAGATTCTAGGACTTCACAGATGGCACTAGTGGTAAAGAATCTGCCTGCCAGTGCAGGAGATATGAGACCCGAATTCTATCCCTGGAGATCCCCTGAAGGAAGGTATGACAGTCCACTCCAGTATTCTTGCCTGAATAATCCCCATGGACAGAGGAGCCTGGAGGGCTATAGTCTATAAGGCTGCAAAGAGTCAGCCATGACTGAAGCGAGTCAGTATGCACTATGGTTTAAAGCATTTTTTTCAGGTTTATTAACTCAAAACACAAAATCTTTGTGAAATTAACATTTTGTGTGTGTGTGTAAAATTAACAAAAACCCCAAAATCTTTGTGAAATATACAGAACAAAGTTTTATGCATGTTTTTCAAATAAAGAAACAGGGTCTTAGAGAAAATGAGCAACTTTACCTGGACTCCTCCAGCGAAAATTAAAAGCCAAGTTAACTGCCAGCCTCATTTGTTTTTGAACCTGCATTTACTTACATTACATTCATCTGAGCAGGACTTTTGTTCTTTGAGGAGACCCTCGCATAGACATGTTCTACACACACAGAATAGAAAGTGTGGCTGCCTGTGCCTCGTTGCCACTGTTCAGGAGGCTAAAATAGGGGTGGAAGGAAGAAAGAAGGGCTTCATCTTTGGTTGTAAATTCCCCAGGGGCAGGGGAAATAATTGAAGAACAGTTTATGATAGAAAACTATAATTAGGAGTAATGGGGCTAAATTAAGGAAAGGGAAATAACAAGTTTATAATAAGGTTCCAGTATGAGGTATTCAAATTTAATTGCATTTTTTAACTAATGTCAGCCTCCCAGATGTTGTAGCGATGAAGACTGTATACAAATGGGTACGTAAATAAATGACTTTATAATCCATACAATCAAACTGGTTTGCCTTTTAAGCTGAGATGCCATTTTGTGCCTGCACATTTAGAATTTGAATGGCAATATGCAAAAAAAAAAAAAACTTCTATTGGGCTGAGAATGCAATTGTTTTCTATTTCTCATAATTTACTCAGAGGAATGGAACTATCCCTCCTATTACACACACACACAATGTCTTTAACATTGGATTTGCATAAGTTGGGATCCATTTGTTAGTTGGTGCATCACACACTAAGAGGTTAATTTATCCAGTAGAATGCTACAAGCAACCATTTCAAACACATTGTTCAGATCCTCAGAGAACTGAGGAGTGAAGGAAAAAAAAGATATTCATATTAATTTTATGTCTCCCACACTGCTATTTAGATAGAGCTAATAAAGTCATTCAAAACCAGTGCTGCAGGAAATGTGGGAACTTAGAGAGGATGCCCTGCTTTTCTGTTGTTGGCTTCTCTGTGGAATCAATTTAGCTGGACTTCTTTGTTTTAAAGTCTTTAAAGTCATTATTTTTCATTAGACAAATTGCTGCTTTTATTCAAAAGTTAATAGTGGGAATATGTCTGGCTGACACAACAAATACAGCCATAGCTCCAGAGTTATTAATGCCAGTAACAATTTGGGATACAATAAATGACTATTTGCTGTGGCATTTACCACTCACACAATAGCGGGGGGCTCTGCTGGTGATCTGTCTTCTGAAAAGAGAATATACACGCACACATGCGTGCATATGCACATTCAAACTATAATAGTCTCTTGCTGATGTCTACCAAATACATCATGGCAACTAAATGGAATGTTATGTGTAGGATGTCAAAGTCTGATTCATGATAGGAGAGGAAAAATTATGATATGAAGCACTAGTCTGGGAATCTGGAGGGCTTAAGGTCTCAGTAACAATTGTATTACATTCCTCCAGATGGTAAGGACATATACAAATAACTCACTAAAGTGCTGGCAGAATTCTTTCAGTCTTTATGTCTCCAGTGGGAATCGGGACACTGGTCATAGGTTCCAATGCTAACGCTGATCAACTCCAGGCTAGGCCTGGTCCTATGCATTCTAATAGAATTTCAACTTTCTTAAAGATTCACAGGGTGCATTGACACAGTAGTCTCCAAGGAGCTCTGTAACACATGGGCATACCATTTTTCAAAATTATTCATGTATTGAACTCTTTCTGATTTACTAATTAACTTTCTGTATAAAAGCATTTAATGAATATTAACTTGGAAACAAGGTCTTAATCCCCCTGCCCCCTCATATACACAAACACATGTGGAGAATCTTCATGATTCAATAGAAATAATGCTACTTCCTACATCCTTTCAACTGATAAGACTCAGATGCTTAGAAGGTTGGAGAAATATCTTTACCTAAGAACCCTTCTCTGTATATCCTTTCACTGAATCACCAGCCTAGAGCATTTGCTGGACTCATTGGGGTCTTTGGGTTTTTTCTTCTCATTCTGTTCTTGAAAATTTCTATTAACAAACGAATTTCCAAACTCTATCAATGTTGGGGGTTTTCTCTGCTTTACGTATCATTACAACCAGGGCAACTAATATGCAAAATACAAACGTCTTGAGAGCAACAGTCATTCTGTATCACCAGAGCCTAGCCCAGCGCCTGTCACAAGGTCAAGAGTTTCTGCAACCAAGTTAAAAGGAAACCACCAGCTGTTATTGTCCAGTTGCTCAGTAATGTCCAACTCTTTGCGACTCCATGGACTGCAGCATGCCAGGCATCCCTGCCCTTCACTATCTCCCAGGAAATCACCAAGGCTTTTCATAAATCTGTTAGTACAGTTCAGTTCAGTCACTTAGTCGTGTCTGACTCTGCGACTCCATGAACCGCTGCATGCCAGGCCTCCCTGTCCATCACCAACTCCCGGAGTCCACACAAACCCATGTCCATTGAGTCAGTGATGCCATCCAACCATCTCATCCTCTGTCGTCCCTTTCTTCTCCTGCTCTCAATCTTTTCCAGCCTCAGGGTCTTTTCAAATGAGTCAGCTCTTCACATCAGATGGCCAAAGTATTGGAGTTTCAGCTTCAACATCAGTCCTTCCAATGAACACCCAGGACTGATTCCCTTTAGGATGGACTGGTTGGATCTCCTTGCAGTCCAAGGGACTCTCAGGAAGTCTTCTCCAACACCACAGTTTAAAAGCGTCAATTCTTCAGTGCTCAGCTTTCTTTATAGTCCAATTCTCACATCCATACATGACCACTGGAAAAACCATTGACTAGACTGACCTTTGTTGACAAAGTAATGTCTCTGCTTTTTAATATGCTGTCTAGGTTGGTCATAACTTTCCTTCCAAGGAGTAAGCATCTTTTAATTTCATGGCTGCAGTCACCATCTGCAGTGATTTTGGGGCCCCCAAAAATAAAGTCAGCCACTGTTTCCACTGTTTCCCCATCTATTTGCCATGAAGTGATGGGACTGGATGCCATGATCTTAATTTTCTGAATGTTGAGCTTTAAGCCAACTTTTTCACTCTCCTCTTTCACTTCCATCAAGAGGCTCTTTATTACTTCTTCACTTTCTGCCATAAGGGTGGTGTCATCTGCAAATCTGTTAAGTAGGCTAGAATTTCAACTAAAAATTCTCTGACCAATGTATTCAAGGCTTATCACCATGCTCCCAATTCCTAATTGTTTCATGCTCATTATCAATAAACATTTATTCAGCAACCACACAGATGAATGCTTCACAGGGCAAGTTTAACTGACTTGTTCCCTGCCCTTTCAGAGCAGACAGTCTCAATTTTTTTTCCTGGTAAGACAGCATAACTTAATTCAGTTATTTGAATGTGACAAATTGCTATCATAACTGTATACACCTCTTCATATTTGGTGGTTTGTCTTCTCTCCTACCTAACAGGCTCTCAGGCAGATCTGCACTTACCCGATACAGACTAAAAACATTCATACAACAGACTGTTCACTGCATGGCTTAGCTGTTTCCATTTTCTGGTTAAACAGAGGTTGCACTCCTATCTGCTGGCCTGCTTTCTTGGAGTCTGGATGGTTCCCTGAGTCATCGTCCTATGTCAGTTTTATGCTGCGTGAGATGAAGATTCATAGACACTTAGAGTGTCAGGAGAGAGAGGATTTCAGAAATGTTCTAGTAGTTGTAGTAGGAATAATAACACTTTCACTTCCTTACTTACATACAAGCTTGCTAAGTTAGAGAGTATCTTCTCTTCATTTTATCCTTGTCTTCACTTTAACCAGCCTATGAGATTGGTAGAAAATAGAAACAAGGAGACACAGTGACTTGCTCAAGATCATGTAACCCCAGGACTGGGCACAGACCTTTTGCTACCGAGTTTAGCATTATTTCATTATGATCTTAAGAAGAGGGAAAAGGAAGAAGGTAGGAGATACAGGAAGAGGGTGGAGGAGTTAAGAGAGAAAAAGATAAAAGGAGAGAAGTACTCAACTCAAAGTATGCACTTAAATACTTTTGAATGAACAATAATTCTTATATGCATATAAACTTCCTGTACTTTAGTTTCTTCATATTTAAGATGAATAATATTCTCTAACAACATTGGTTTTGTGAAGATTAAATGAATTAATATTCAAAACTTTATATATATGGATGTGTGTATATATAGTATCCTAGAATATACTTGATACCCGGTAATTACTCAAATAATATCAATCATTATTAAATGCATATTACTTACAGGGCTTCCCTGGTGGCTCAGAGGTTAAAGCATCTGCCTGCAATGTGGAAGACCTGGGTTGGTTCCCTGGGTCAGGAAGGTCCCCTGGAGGAGGAAATGGCAACTTACTCCAGTATTCTTGCCTGGAGAATCCCATGGACAGAGGAGCCCGGTGGGCTACAGTCCACGGGGTCGCAAAGAGTCGGACACGACTGAGTGACTTCACTTTCACTTTCACTTTTCACTTTACAGTCTACAAAAGTTTTGAAGCTATTATCATAACTAATCTTCCAAATAACTCTTTGAAACCAGTGATTATATCCTCATTTTATAGATGAGCAAACTGAAACACTGATATCAGTGATAGTATCTCAGTATCTCAGAGATCTAGGTCATTGAACTCTAGCTAAGATTTTAGTTTCTAATCCTATCTTCATACTAAAACATTTTATAAATATTAACTGTAAGGAGGAGACATCCTGGTAAGGAATGGGTCCGCTAGCCTGAGTCTTAATTGCATTTGTAACTCAAATGCTGGCTATAAGAGGGAACTCCCCTATTCTCAATCTGGAAGTCTGACTCTTTATTTGTTCCTTCCCCCCCCCCCTATTTTGTTGCTTTAAAAACACCAATATACCTTCTCAAGACAGTCCAAGCTAATTCTCACCAAGAAGGAACAGAAAGAGCTATAATTTCCAAAGTCCCTGATAGTGCAAGCTTAAATTAGGCCACAGCAGAAGACATGTCTCTTGCATATTCTCTATGGGATGGATTGATCATGTGTGCTATGCTGAGATGTCCCTTTTCTTGAAGTTAGCAAGCACTCCCCAACTAGCAATTTGCTCACTAGCTATAATCTTCACTAAAACAGATATAATGCATAGTGTCATTACAGGTAATTTGATATAGGAAAAGCTGAACTGAATTTTGACTCTACTCTTTACTTATATCTTTATCCCCTGAAAAGTTCGCTTCAAGCTTTTCAGTTTGTTTCCCTATCCTAAATATTATTTACCTCCAGGGATGTTTGGTGAATGAAAAAAGTTCATACGTTAATGATACTTTGTCAGTTTTAAATACTATCATTTATAATTACTAAGCCAGTAGGTGCTAAATGCTGAATAGCTATTTTTGATTGAGAGGTGTTTGGCATAAACTAATTCTAGTCTTTCACTTTCAAAATCCCCAGAGCTGGATCACCCAGTGAACTTGGCTACTAAAGACTAGCAACTTCAGTCTCAAGGTCTGAAAGGAGCAATGTTTGGGAGGGTTTAGAGAAACTTTCAGCTTGCAATAAGATTAAGACCAAGCTCACCCAAGTTGGTTCTCAACCCTGTCAACATCTCTGCCTTTGTCTCTCTGTTAATTTTGTCCCACTGGCCTGAACTAATACTACAAAGCATTTAGCTGTGTTAATTAAAAATACCAGCCAAGCAGGATGCTTGAGAATGTTGTTGCCAAAGGCAGTCTCCAGTTTTTTAAAGCCAGATTGATTTAAGAGTTTTTAACCAACTGCTCCACAAATTTTCTAGCCAACAGCTCTGTGCTGTGGAACAGTGAGAAGGGGTTGAAAGCCCTGTGGTTTGCCGGGTTCCTGCCATATGAAGGAGCCACAGGGAGGAGAGTGAGGATGGAGCTTAACATCCTTGGGATAGCGAAGGATGCTTTAGGAGAAGACTGACAATGAAGCAAAATCAAGAATATTATTACAGGGAGCCCAGAGCCTGGTTGGGTTGCTGTTCTGTGACAACCTAGGGGGTTTGGGGAAGGAGAGGAAGATGGGAAGGTGGGAAGGGGATTACACTGGGAGGGAAATGTAAGGGGGAGGAGACACATATATACCTCTGGCTGATTCATGCTGATGTATGGCTGACACCATCATGATATTGTAATTATTCTCCAGGTAAAAATAAAATTTAAAAAAGAACATTATTTCAAAGTAAGATGTAGAAGGTTTAGCTTTACAATTTATACACAATTTACAATTTACAGTGGTCAGAAGGGAATCACAGAAGGTGCTGGGGCAGTACTAAGTAGACTGCAACATTTCAGCAGATGGGGCAAGTTGCTAGAGACATAAAAATGAAGGCACTGCCTAAAAATGAAACTGTTTATTTTCCGAAGTCAGGCTTGTGAGCTTTTGGAAAAGGAATGGAAAATGTGGGACACTGTGGTTTCCAATCTGGAGAAAATAACCCATTTCAGAGACCACTGGAGCATCTGGTCATTCCATACAGTGCCCCATGATCCAGATGGTAGACAATGGTGAGACCCAACACTGAGCAAGGCACATGCTGAGACCTCTGGAAGCAGATGGTAACTCTGTGATTCCAAACAACCGTTCATAGCAAGACTATATTCAATAAGTGGATGACAAGAAAGCAGGGCCCCTTTCTCTCAAACCCCAAAAGGGGTACATTTATGCAGGGTCTCAGAGCCACAGCAGAGCTGGATTGGATCTAAACATGCTTTGAATGTTCTGAAACATGTGGGGCTTTCTCTGTGTTTTCAGATTATAATCTAGACACTGACTACTTTTTCAACCCTCGATGACAAAAAGTCTCTTGCTAATAAAATGCTGATAAAATAGACTTCACTTGGCTTCAGAAGCACTTATGATATTCAGTTAAAATGCCAATGCCTAGGTCTCCATACAGACTTACTGAATCAGAATACACAAGAGTAGTGCCCAAGTGTCCATATTTTTAAGAAGTACCACAGGTGATTTTGATATTGACCCAAGGTTGGGAAGCATGGTAGCTATAGTCTGCAAAGAGAATGTATATAATGTAAAGAGAATTCAGTGTACTGGATCCACATGAGAGTCATGCATTCCAGCAGTCCTTGCTGTAACATTAATTAGTTGTGAAACTTGGCAAGTTATTTAACTTTTTTTAAAATTGATGTATGGTTGACATATGATATTATAATAGTTTCAGATGTAAAACATAGCAATTCAAAAATTGTATAGTTTATACTGCCAAACTATTACAAAATATTGCCTCTATATATATTCCTTGTGCTGTGCATCCTTGTAACTTATTTATTTCATACCCAGTAGTTTGTGCTTCTTAATCCTCTTTATCTTATGCTGCCATTCCACCCACCTGTCTCCCCTCTGAGAAACACTAGTTTATTCTCTGTGTCTGTAAGTCTTTTCAGTTTAGTTATATTTGTTGTTTTGCTTTATCTTTTAGATTCTACATATCAGTGAAATCATACTGTATTTGTCTTTCTCTATATGACTTACTTCATTAAACGTAAAACACTCCAGGTCCACCCATGTAGTCAAAAATGACAAGATTTCATTTTTTATGGCTGAGTAATATTCCATTGCATATATACACACCACAACTTCTTTATCTATTCATCTGTTGATAGACTCTTAGGTTGCTTTCATATCTTGGCTATTGTAAATAACAATGCTATGAACATTGGGGTGCATGTATCTTTTCAAATTAGTGTTTTTGTTTTCCTCAAATCTAAGAAGTGGAATTTCTAGATTGTATAGCAAGCAGTTCTATTTTTAATTTTGGGAGAAGAGCTCCCAAATGATTCGCTATAGTGGCTCCACCAATTTACAATCACATCAATAGTGAATGAGGGTTCTGTTTTCTGCACATCCTCACCAGTACTTATTATTTCTTGTCTTTGTTGATAATAAGCATTTTGATAATAATATCTATGTAGATATCATTGTGGTTCTGGTTTTCATTTCCCTGTGAACCGTGAACTTCCAGATGTTCAAGCTGGTTTTAGAAAAGGCAGAGGAACCAGAGACCAAATTGCCAACATCCGCTGGATCATCGAAAAAGCAAGAGAGTTCCAGAAAAACATCTATTCTGCTTTATTGACTATGCCAAAGCCTTTGACTCTGTGGATCACAATAAACTGTGGACAATTCTGAAAGAGATGGGAATACCAGACCACCTGACCTGTCTCTTGAGAAACCTGTATGCAGGTCAGGAAGCAACAGTTAGAACTGGACATGGAACAACAGACTGGTTCCAAATAGGACAAGGAGTATGTCAAGGCTGTATATTGTCACCCTGCTTATTTAACTTCTATGCAGAGTACATCATGAGAAAAGCTGGGCTGGAAGACGCAAAAGCTGGAATCAAGATTGCCAGGAGAAATATCAATAACCTCAGATATGCAGATGACACCACCCTTATGGCAGAAAGTGAAGAGGAACTAAAAAGCCTCTTGATGAAGGTGAAAGTGGAGAGTGGAAAAGTTGGCTTAAAGCTCAACATTCAGAAAACAAAGATCATGGCATTCGGTCCCATCACTTCATGGGAAATAGATGGGGAAACAGTGGAAACAGTGTCAGACTTTTTTTGGGGGGGCTCCAAAATCACTGCAGATGGTGACAGCAGCCATGAAATTAAAAGATGTTTACCCCTTGGAAGGAAAGTTATGACCAACCTAGATAGCATATTCAAAAGCAGAGACATTACTTTGCCAACAAACGTCCGTCTAGTCAAGGCTATGGTTTTTCCTGTGGTCAGGTATGAAAGTGAGAGTTGGACTGTGAAGAAGGCTGAGTGCTGAAGAATTGATGCTTTTGAACTGTGGTGTTGGAGAAGACTCTTGAGAGTCCTTTGGACTGCAAGGAGATCCAACCAGTCCATTCTGAAGGAGATCAGCCCTTGGATTTCTTTGGAAGGAATGATGTTAAAGCTGAAACTCCAGTACTTTGGCCACCTCATGCGAAGAGTTGGCTCATTGGAAAAGACTCTGATGCTGGGGGGGGGGAGGGGGATTGTGTGCAGGAGGAGAAGGGGATGACAGAGGATGAGATGGCTGGATGGCATCACTGACTCGATGGACATGGAGGCCTGGCGTGCTGCAATTCATGGGGTCGCAAAGAGCGACTGAACTGAACTGATGATGCCTGATGTTGAGCATGTTTTCAGGTGTCTGTATCACATGTATTTTCTTTGGAAAAATTCCTACTCGGGTCCTCTGTGTGTATGTATATTTATATTTTAGTTGGAGTCTTCTCTTGAGTTGTATGAGTTCTTTATTTTGGATATAACCCTTTATCAGACATATTGTTCCCAAATATCTTCCTCTATCTAGTAGGTTGCCTTTTTGTTTTGTTGGTGGTTTCCTTAACTGTGCAAAAGCTTTTAAATTTGATTCGGTCACAAGTGTTTATTTTTGTTTTTGTTTTCCTTGCCTGAAGAAACATATCCACAAAAATACTGCTAAGACCAGTGACAATGAGCATGGTGTCTATGTTTTCTTCTAGAAGTTTTATTGTTTCAGGTCTTCCATTTTGGTCTTTAATCCATTTTGAGTTTACTTTTTTATATAATGTGAGAAATGTTCCAGTTTTACTCTTTTATATGTAGCTTCCAGCTTTCACAACACCACTTTTTGAGGACACAGACTTTTCTTCATTGTATATTCTTGCCTCCTTTGTCATAGATTAATTGACCATATGTGGATGTGTTAATTTCTGGGCTCTCCATACTATTCTGTTGATCTATATGTGTGTTTTTGTCCTAGTATTTTGCTTAAAATAGCTTTGTAGTATAGTCTGAACTCCGGGGGCATGACAACGCTAGTTTTTTTAAATCAGGATTTTTTTTTGGCTATTTGGAACTCCACGAAGTTCCCTCTTTCTTGGCTGTAGAAGAGCCATTCTGCTAGTCTTCAAGTTATTTACAGAGAAGGCCAGTATATACATAGTTGTAGTTTTGATGAGTTCTTTGAGGGAGGCAAGCTCAGGGTCTTCCTACTCTAACTTCTTGATTAGTCCCTGTTAATCAACATTTTTAATCCAAGATTCCTCAAATGAAAAGAAGGATAATGACAGTAACTTCACATAATACTGATATGCAGATTATTAAATTAGTTCACATATGTTGAAAGCTCAGTCCAGGGTCTGGCACACAGCAGCACTATTTAAGTGGCACTGGTGGTAAAGAATCCGCCTGCCAATGCCCAAGACATAAGAGATGAGAGTTCGATCCCTGGGTCAGGAAGATCCGCTAGAGAAGGGCATGGCAACCCACTCCAGCGTTCTTGCCTGGAGAGTCCCATGGACAGAGGAGCCTGGCCGTCACAGTCCATAGAGTCTCTAAGAGTCAGACACAACTGAAGCAATTGACTTAGCAGGCCCATTACGTGCTAATGTAGCATTAGCTGTTTGTTCTCTTTACAGCACATTTATAATGCAAACATTCCTAAGAAAAGTAAAATGTTAAAGAGAGGCAGAATATGATAGTGGGAAGGATAAAGGCAGACTCTGGATTCTAGTTTTCACTCTACTACTCTTTTTTCCTAGGTAAGAAATTTCAACTCCTGACCTTTAAATTCTTCATCAGTAAATCTGTCTCATATTAGAGTGACTCTGGGTTTCCCTGGTAGCTCAGCTGTTAAAGAATCCACCTGCAATACAGGAAATCCTGTTTTAATTCCTGGGTTGGGACGATCCCCTGGAGAAGGGATAGGCACCCACTCCAGTATTCCTGTGCTTCCTTGGTGGCTTAGACGGTAAGGAATCAGCCTGCAATGCAGATTCAAACACAGCCACGATCTGATTTCCAATGTCCCAACCTATAAACGGCTTTTACATTTTTAAAGCATTGGTTAAAAAGAAAAAAAAAAGACAAAAAAAGTGACAGATTACATATGGGAAACAAAACTTATCATATTTATCTTGTTTGTGTCTCTGTTTAAAACAACAAAAAAAAAAACATTTGCTGATCTCGGGCCCTAGGGCAGCATTTCTGAAACTTTAATACACATGTAAATCATCTGGAGAGCTCTAAAGATGCGTTCTTATTCAAGTCTGGAGTTGGGCCTGGGAGTTTACATTTCTAACACACTACTAGATAATGCTGATGTTGCTTGCTCAGGGACCACGCGTTGTGTATCAAGGGCTGGACTATTTGGATTTCATTCATGTGTGACAAAGCCTGGGCTCTTCTAGGCTCAGGTTATCATAATATTAGCAATGGCCTAGAACTGCTGAGCTTCTTAGGGGCATCTGAACCAAATTAGTACAATCAGCTGTCATATTAGAACAGGAGTTCCCAACCTCCAGATCTAATGGGATCTAATGCCTGATGATCTGAGGTGGAACTGATGTAATAATAACAGAATTAAAGTGTACAATAAATGTAGTGTGTTTCAATCATCCCGAAACCACCACCAACCCACCCTGGTCCACAGAAAAATTGTCTTCCATGAAACTGGTCCCTGGTGCCAAAATAGTTGGGGACCACTGGCTTAGAAAACAGAATCAAGACTCTGGGAATGTGATTCAAGACAGGTGAGATCTTATAATAGAATTAAAAAGAGCGGAAGAAAGAAGGTTTGACTGTTGACAGTCTGTGCATAAAACACAGCTGTTTCATTCCTGAATTTTGATGATCAAAAACGTTTGCCTATGTTCCAATCTGTTCCTTATTTTAATAGCTTTGATTCTTTATTACTATGGTTTCTTTTGAGGACTTTGTTTTGGGTTTATCACCTTGCACTTTCCTGGACCCATAGTATCTGCATGTATTTTTTGCATTGTCTGAACATGCTGAACTTGTCTTTTGGTTCACCTGAATTGAATAACTGTTAGTTTCTTCTGTTGAACTTAATTCATGGCCCTTACCTCAAACTGGAAATATGGAATGATGAAATCTTAAATATAAAAGCTGGAAAAGAATCCAAAAGATTACCTCATAGTAGTAACATCCAAAACAATCTTGACTTCTCTTTCAATCTTGCCTTCTCATTTTCCCTCTCCTGTAGCCATACAACATTATGACACAAGCCAAACAGATAAAATTAACATTTAGTTGTATCAACTGAAGGATCTATTATTATCTCTATAATCTCAATGAGACGAATAAAACTACTGACAGTGAAAATAACCCACTTCTGCTTTAGTATCCAAGAGAAAACATTTTTTTTTAAGTATCAGCTCTGATATATCACACATTTATATAGTGGCCAAAGTTTTTCAGTATAACTTGGAATTAGTAACTGAGAACTATTTCAATAGGGTCTTCAGGCCTGCTGGAAGTTTTATAGAAGTAGAACTATTATGAAATTCTGTGATTTTGGGCATGTAATTTATGGCCCTTTGATTGACCAAGTTAAGACTGACATGAAATATAATGTCACGAGCCTAAAGAATTTGGAAATAGTGACAAAGATCAGGCAAACAGAGATAGACCCTTTCACTGTGGTGGCTGGGAAGACACACAACATGATAGAGGTGACCCCTGGGCAGTGTAAAGGGAGATGCCAGGGTATTAGTAATAAGAAAACAATTTGACTCAAGCTCCAAACCTCAGAGAGTGTTTAACCCAACCACTGTTAGCTATAGCCAGAACCTACTGCACAGATGGGGACAGTGTGGCTGTGAAGCAAATGGATCAGTGGTCCAGGCCTCCCAATGCCAGCTTTTAATTTATGGACAGTAAACATTTTATTTTACTGCCTTGAGCCCTCCTGTATAATACCTGCTAAATTATATATACTACAAACCAAGTTGAAACTCCAGTAAACATTATCATTGGCCATAGACTGTCCTTTGTTGTCACTAGACAAAAACGATCATCTCCAGCCGCTAGGTGAAGGGATTTTTTTTTTTTTTAATAGATCAATAGTTCCAACCCAAGTATAGTGTACTCAAAGGCCATTCTGAAATAACCTTGAATGTTTACATGCTTTGGAATGTGTCCATTGTCAACACAAAAGTGATGTGATAGATTTTCAACACAGATGTGATACATGGCATTACAAGTAAAAAACAAGCCAGCAAATCCATCAAAAGCTATGTAGTGTGAGCCCTGACAGTTGACTTTTCCTTTTGCAATCCAAGTGCCTGACTTAAGCTTTGTTTGTCAAGGCATCTGCTTCAAAGAGGGATCCACTTCAATATTGATATCCCCAAAAAACACATTGCCAGCCACACCACTGTGGAAGCAGTTCCTACCCTTCCATCCCCCATACTCCTTTGCTTTAAAGATCTTGATTGGTTTCTGTAACTGACCATTTGGTATCATTGCTTTAAATTCACCAATAAAGACTAAGCCTGAGAAACCCTAGGCCCCCATCCTTGACCATAATAAGAGTAGAACCCCAGGTTCTTTCTCTTTTTCCCCCTCCCCACTTACAACCTTGCTGTGTGGCCCCAGGCATGCCATGTAATTTCCAGGATCTGTAAGTAACAAATACTTTTTTCAAGGTTTCCTGATGGCTATTGCCGAGAATATCATGCAATCATTTTAAGAATCACAGAGACCTGTCATCAAAAGGCTGAGACTGGCACAAAACAGAGATGTTTCAGCTTAGAGAACTTAATTTATGGTTTAGAAAAAAAAATCAGGACAGATTTGGGGAAGCTCTAGTGTTTTTGGTTTTTGCTTTTGTTTTTAACCTTGATAAATCAGAGCCACCAAAAATCCTTTGAATAGTCTCAAAATTTGGCTTTATAGATGGGTAGCACTCACTGATCATTAGTTTAGTATGTAAATGTTTGTAAAAACTAGTGAGCACTTGCGGATTCATGTCTAAAGCTAAGATTTTTCTTTAACAGATCATAAGAGATCAGAGAAGGCGGTGCTTTCAAGAGTACAATAAGCAGAATTGGAACCTTAATAAATTCATTTATAAACATCACAGTGTGCTGAGAATACACACTTGTCCCATCACATAAGATCCTCCATACTTGATCCCTGTGAACTTTAATATGGGAACATAAAATGTATCTCATCACACAATACTGAGGCTTAAAATGAAATTAACTGATTCCTGGCTTGCAAAACACATCCCATTTCAAGCAATTTTCATTACATACAGCATATACCCTTATTGGGTTCTGCCTGGCTCTGTCCAGAGACGAATTTGGGGAAGCCAGTGAGACTTAGTATCCTTTCCTGCCCTTTGAATGTCCACTGGTCCATAAGCCTCTCCACCCTGAGAGCAACTCCCATCAGTGGGAGGAGACATTTTCAGCTGCCTAGAGGGGGAGCTGGAAGAAGAGCAGGATGAGGGCACAGTGCTATATTACATCCGGCTAATGAAGACATGTGTCTCTTATGCCAGCAAATACATCTTTCATCGTTTAACCTCCCTGTGCCTCACTGTTCTCATCTCTAAAATAGGGGTAATGATAATGCTTTCCTCATGTGCATTATGAGAATCAAATGAGTTCCATCTACTAACCAAGTAGAACGAAGCCTGGGACACAGTTGAGTGCTATATGATGTCAGTGATTACCATTAAAGTACTTGATCACAGAAAGAGTTCTCAAATGATAATCATCACCTTCTCTTCTACAGATAACATCTTTCCTTGGGATGAAATAAAGATAACAAGTTGAATAAGCCAGAAACCAGTCTTTCTGTCGCTATGTACCCATGCCAGTCTGTCCCAAATCACACAGTAAGAGACTGGAACAAGAACTTGAATCTAGATCTCTCAACTTCCATAGTCCGAGACCCTGCTCTTTCAGATTCTTGTCTCTCTGCACTTTGATGTTTAGTTAGAATTGTGAATTAGTGAGGAGAGATAAAGAATCTGCCTGCCAATGCGGTGGTAAAGAATCCGCTTGCCAATGCAGGAGACACGGGTTTGATCCTTGAGTTGGGAAGATCTTCTGGAGGAGGAATGGCAACCCACTGCAGTATTCTTGCCTAGAGAATCCCATGGACAGAGGAGCTTAGCGGGCTACAGTCCATGGGATCGCAAAGAGTCAGACATGACTGAGCACACACGCACAAGGAGACATAGCTTCTTTGCTTGCAGGCATGTTGAGCAGACATACAAGTTACTTGCAGAGAGGCTCAGAATAGCTCACAAGCCCATTTCAGTAGAAAACCCTTGCAGTTACCTGCAGTTTCAGTGACCATCAGAAGCTTGTCCCAACCATCTCAGTCAGTGAAAATATTTTTGAAAAGGAAGGAGCTAAGTCCACCATAACAAAGCACCCCCAAATAGGGTGCCAAATTAAAGCAGTTCAGTGGAAATGGTTTTAAAACCTTCAGTTCAGTTCAGTTCAGCCGCACAGTCGTGTCCAACTCTTTGCAACCCCATGAATCGCAGCACACCAGGCCTCCCTGTCCATCACAAACTCCCAGAGTTCACCCAGACTCACATCCATCGAGTCAGTGATGCCATCTAGCCATCTCATCCTCTGTCGTCCCCTTCTCCTCCTGCCCCCAATGCCTCCCAGCATCAGAGTCTTTTCCAATGAGTCAACTCCTCGCATGAGGTGGCCAAAGTACTGGAGTTTCAGCTTTAGCATCATTCCTTCCAAAGAACACCCAGGGCTGATCTCCTTTAGAATGGACTGGTTGGACCTCCTTGCAGTCCAAGGGACTCTCAAGAGTCTTCTCCAACACCACAGTTCAAAGGCATCAATTAGATCAATCTGTTCACTATGGGCATCAAACGTAAAGAGGCAGTTAGAGGCGACTAATCCAACAGAGACATTTTCGCTTGTGCCTCCCACTGTGGTGAAGCCCAGGCAGCTGTTCTATAAAAGGCTGTTTCTGACAGCAGGTAGGACACAGCTGAAGACACCTGCTGAACACACCTGTTCCAGCTCGGCAGGGTTCATGTGTAATGTGTCTGTACACAGGGTGCAGCACCAAGAAGAGCAGAAAGACCCCTGGACCGTCCAGTGACAGTCTAACCTAGGGAGAAAATGTCAGTGGGGAAAACGGTGATCAAGAGATTGAAGCAAAGGATTTCCTTCCATGGTAATGTTGGGTCATTATGACTCTTGTGTTTCTAAATCTGGACTTTTTCCTAGGAGACAATTGACAAGACAATGAACATAAAAACCAGGAGGTCTGAGGCTCCTTGAGATGCTGGAAAAGAAGAGACAAGTGTGTGCTGTACAACAAAGGAAACTATAAGCAAATTAAACAGACAGCCTTCAGAATGGGAGAAAACAATAGCAAATGAAACAACTGACAAAGAATTAATCTGCAAAGTATACAAGCAGCTCATGCACCTCAATACCAGAAAAATGAACAATCCAATCAAAAATTGGGCAAAAGACCTGAACAGACATTTCTCCAAAGAAGTCATACAGATGGCTTATAAACACATGAAAAGATGTTCAGCATCACTCATTATTAGAGAAATGGAAATACAACCACAATGAGTTATCATCTCATACCAGTCAGAACGGCCATCATCAAAAAATCCGCAAACAATAAATGCTGGAGAGGGTGTGGAGAAAAGGGAACCCTCTTACACTTCTGGGGGAAATGCAAACTGGTACAGCCACTGTAGAGAACAGTGTGGAGATTCCTTAAAAAACTGGAAATAGAACTTTCATACAACCCAGCAACCCCACTGGGCATACACCCTGAAGAAACCAGAACTGAAAAAGACACATGTACCTCAGTGTTCATCACAGCACTATTTACAATAGCTAGGACATGGAAGCAACCTAGATGTCCATCAGCAGATGAATGGACCAGGAAGTTGTGGTATATATACAC
>NW_011494960.1:2832143-2832574 GCF_000754665.1 Bison bison bison | reverse complement strand
AATGGCAACCCACTGCAGTATTCTTGCCTAGAGAATCCCATGGACAGAGGAGCTTAGCGGGCTACAGTCCATGGGATCGCAAAGAGTCAGACATGACTGAGCACACACGCACAAGGAGACATAGCTTCTTTGCTTGCAGGCATGTTGAGCAGACATACAAGTTACTTGCAGAGAGGCTCAGAATAGCTCACAAGCCCATTTCAGTAGAAAACCCTTGCAGTTACCTGCAGTTTCAGTGACCATCAGAAGCTTGTCCCAACCATCTCAGTCAGTGAAAATATTTTTGAAAAGGAAGGAGCTAAGTCCACCATAACAAAGCACCCCCAAATAGGGTGCCAAATTAAAGCAGTTCAGTGGAAATTGTTTTAAAACCTTCAGTTCAGTTCAGTTCAGCCGCACAGTCGTGTCCAACTCTTTGCAACCCCATGAAT
>NW_011494960.1:2804560-2832043 GCF_000754665.1 Bison bison bison | reverse complement strand
AGGACATGGAAGCAACCTAGATGTCCATCAGCAGATGAATGGACCAGGAAGTTGTGGTATATATACACAATGGAATATTACTCAGCTATAAAAAGGAACACATTTGAGTCAGTTCTAACAAGGTGGATGAAACTGGAGCCTATTACACAGAGTGAAGTAAATCGGAAAAAGAAATACAAATACTGTATATTAACGCATATACGGAAATTAGGAAGAAGGTAATGATGATTCTACATGCAGGACAGCAAAACAGACACAGATGTAAAGAACAGACTTTTGGACTCTGTGGGAGAAGGTGAGGGTGGGATGATTTGAGAGAATAGCATTGAAACATGTATATTATCATATGTAAAACAGATGGCCAATGCAAGTTTGATGCATGAAGCAGGGCACCCAAAGCCAGTGCTTTGGGACAACCCAGAGGGATATGGTGGGGAGGGAGGTGAGAGGGGGGCTCAGCATGGGGGAAACATGTATACCTGTGGCTGATTTATGTCGATGTATGGCAAGAACCATCACAATATTGTAAAGTAACTATCCTCATTAATTTTTTAAATGTGTGCCATACACAGAAGGAGACATAGTATTATGATGCACTGAAGAACTTCTAAATTAAAGAGACTTCCTGGTGCTGTTCATGCTTCAGAGCAAAAATTGCTCATGTACCCCTAAGCCTTGAATACTCTTCAATAAAGGGGATAGCATTAGGTTTATGGATAAGGTTAACAAGATTTTTAGAATAAAGTTCTGTCTGAAAGCAATCAACTTACTTAGCATTTAATATGGGCATTGTTACATGGAGCCTGATGCAAATTAAGTATGTTAATATTGTTTTGTGGCAAGAAAATACATCTTGCTTTTCAGATATTCCCAAGAGTGCTGAGAAATGAAAATTTGCTGCTGCTTGGCAATATTCCAAAAAGCTAATTACCCAAGAAAGGATTTATGAAAGTCTGCATAGATTGTTCTTCTTCACACACTTTGGCAAAGGTGAGACTTTGGCTTGTGCTTTTCCTGAAACCTCTGTACCTTCATGCATGTTTTTCCCTGGGCTGAGGATGCCACTTGCTGTTATCTCTAGTTTTTATCAAAAATTCCTACTTACCTTTTAAGACTCAGCTTAGTTATCACTTTTGCTATGACTCCCGTCTGCAAAATGAATCACTGCTTTGGCTCCACAAATGTACACAATCATGGCATTGTTAACATTCCATCACATTTATCATTTAAATATCTAGTCCTGCTGATAGATTAGTAACAATTTCCTGGTATAGAACAATATCTTACTTTCTTTGTGTCTATAGTACCTAAAATAATTCCTGGGATTTATATCTCATTAATTACCTTGTAGGAAGAAGGGAAGAATGGAGTAAGGAAGAGATGAAGGGAAAGCCTATCATTACCTAGCAAGGTAGGAGAATTCCATTTAACTTTGGAAAATAAAAATATTATGGAGAGGAAGAGCATGAGACATGGAGTCGGAGAACACAGCTTAAATTCCAGTTTTTTTTCACTCACTTTGTAACCTTGAGCAAAGGGCTAAACCTCAGATTTTTTAGTAAAAAATTTTTAGTAAAATTACAAGGATATTAAGATTAAATGAAATATATAACAGAGAAAGCTTGGGACATGTAGTACTTCCTCTAAGATTTAATTATCGAATACTGGTTGAATCAATTATAGAATAATTGCCTTTTAAAATTCTGAACAAAATAAAGCACACTTGGCAAAGACTCAGAATTTCTGTTTATCAAGATAATTTTCTTGTAAACATCAATTTATCTTTGTACTGCTAAAGCTATGGCAACAGCAAATTTTCTTGTTGATAGAATGCCTCCCAAACAGCTTACATGACACACTGACTTTTCTTGCCAGGATTAATTTTAGAGGGTAAGACTTTTAAGTCTGTTTAGTCCATAAAAGTGCATCGTCCACATAAAAATCTTTACGTTCATAAGTAAAGCTGAAAACCATATATAAGCAATTAACCATTAAAAAAAAAAAAATCAGAAGCACAATGAATGGAATTGGCAATTTGCCCTGTCCCCACTGCAGATACACAGCTTGTTCTTAGCTCTAATGTGCACTTCTCACTTCTGTCAAACTACTCTTAGTAAATATACCCTCAAGACACCCGTGGCCAATCTGCTCTGCTAATAAGAGCATGAGTCAGATTCCCCATCAGTCTCTTTTCACACACTGCCTTCATCACCCATGTGAAGAAGATGTCAACAGAAAAGGAGAGTAAGAAAAGGGAATGCTTATTTAATAGTGTAACCTGGTCCCACCTAACTGTGTAAACAGCCACTTACCAGTCTTGACTCACATGATCAATTTCAATCCAGTTAACCTCTCCTCTCCTTTATACCATCACAGTGCATGCTCGGCTTCTTGTTCCTTTTCCCTCAACCTTTGTTACCACTGTTCTCCCTCTGAAATACTCTCCGTTTTTCTTGTTCTTGCCCATCCTTCAAGTCCTAACTCAAGATCCACCTATCTATGAAGCCTCCCCTACTGACTATGGTCTGCATCATACAATTTCTCCCTAAGTTGACATACATACCAAACGATAAATACCATAATCAAGTTAATCTTCTCTATTACACTGTACCACTTAAAGTAAACTCTTTGTGGCTTATCTTGTCCATTATGCTGTTTGTATACTCTTAGAAAACAAATTCAATTTTAGTATATGGACATGCACAAAAAAAAATTTGTTGATTAAATAATCTTCCATCACTCATCTCTGAAGGATGAATAATACTCCTTGACTAGAAGAGACCTCACAAAAATACATGTATGTCTACACACACACATAAAAGTGAAAATGTTAGTGACTCAGTCATGTCCAACTCTTTGCAACCCCAGGGACTGTAGTCCACCAGGCTCCTCTGTCCATGGAATTCTCCAGACAAGAATACTGCAGTGGGTTGCCATTCCCTTCTTCAGGACATCTTCCAGGCCCAGGGATTGAACCCAGGTCTCCCACATTACAGGCAGATTTTTTACCATCTGAGCCACCAGGGAAGTCCATGTATATACACATGTGCATGACTTTGTTAGCAGAAGAGCAAAGCACAGACTATAAAACATCTAGGTTCAACTTCTATTGTTTGCTTAGATTTGTAGTCTTGAAAAATTTATTTTAACCTTGGCTTTTCAATCTTAAATGAGAGACTAATACCTGCAAAGAAGCCATTTCCATCAGTATAAAATGAAAATAATAATAGTACCAACATCAAAGTTTAATGGTGAAGATTTAATTAGACAAATGGAATAAGATGAAAGATTTTAGACTTGTGGTGGGCACAGAGTATACGTTCAATAATTTTGTTACGATGATGATGTGTAGAGTATAATATGTCTAAAGCATCTAATATTTTATCTAGCGCATGATAGACCCTCTAGGTGGAGAAGGAAATGGCAACCAACTCCAGTGTTCTTGCCTAGAGAATCCTGTGGACAGAGGAGCCTGGTGGGCTGCCGTCTGTGGTGTCGCAGAGAGTCGGACACGACTGAAGAGACTTAGCATGCATGCATGCATTGGAGAAGGAAATGGCAACCCACTCCAGTATTCTTGCCTGGAGAATCCCAGGGACAGAGGAGCCTGGTGGTCTGCCGTCTATGGGGTCTCACACGACTGAAGAGACTTAGCAGCAGCAGTAGCATACCCTCTAGGTAAGATGTGAGAGTTGGACTGTAAATAAGGTTGAGCGCTGAAGAATTGATCTTTTCAAACTGTAATGTTGAAGAAGACTCTTGAAATTCCCTTGGAGTGTAAGAGATCAAACCAATCAATCCTAAAGGAAATCAGCCCTGAATATTCATTGGAAGGACTGACGCTGAAGCTAAAGTTCCAATACTTAGGCCACCTGATGCAAAGAGTCGATCCATTGGAAAAGATCCTGATGTTAAGAGAGATTGAAGGCAGAGGAAAAGGGGGCAATGGAGGAGGAGATGGTTGGATGGCCTCACCGACTCAATGGACGTGAGTTTGAGCAACTCTGGGTGACAGGGGAGGACAGGGAAGCCTGGCTTGCTGCAGTCTATGATGCAGAGAGCCGGGCATCACTTAGCAACTGAACAACAAGACCGTCAGTAATAAACAGTAATAAACAAATGTTAATTCATTTCCTTTTGCTTTTCTCTTTATGTGTTCCCTTTGCTTCTAAAATTGAGAACTATAGCAGGTGTTTACAGTTAACACTGGGAGTGAACTTAACAGTGAATATTTTCACATCATTTTCTCAGTAGGAAAATGGCTGATGCATTATCCATCTCTCTTAATAAGCAGAAGACTGACTCTGATTCTAGGAAAAAAATGGTGTACCAAATAAGGATCATCCATTTATTCTACAATATTGATGTGATAAATATTCTACACCAGGCATCATTTCAGTACTGTAATCATAGCAGAGAATAAGACAAACAAGCATCCTATAAGTATTGAGTTTACATTTTAGTAGGAGAGAAACAGAGCAATCACATAATCAGAAGAATAACAATTCCAGAAATTGACAAAAGTAATGAATAAGACAACTAACGTAATGTGTCCTAGTAAAACTAAAGCATGTGGAATAAATAAGATATAGCATCCATGAAATCCCTTCCTGGGAAGGTGACATTTGAATTGAGACCTGAATGATGAGAAGGATACATATTGCAACAGTCAAAGGAAATAATGATTCAGAAGGAGGAAAAAAACAGTGCAAAAACCATAGGCAAGAAAAAGTGTTGAGCTCACATTATTGGTATAATGATAAATTGACAAAGAAAGTAAAAAATTATAATGATTGCACTCCATGGATATATGAACGTCTCATATTTTTTATCAAGCCTTGAGTTCTGGCTATGAACTTACTCCTGGCAAGGGAACATTATGTTAGTTCACGCTGTGCATTTTGCAAGCTCACCATTCATGGCATGGTACCAAATTATTTCTATTACAGAGATGAACATCAAACTCTTCGTTTTATAGCCAGTCTCTATCCTTTAGGACAGAGTGCTATAAGCCCATGTTTCCTTATTCAGCAAAATTACCTACCCAAGACCTTATTTTCAGAATTACATCAATAGTCATTTTCCTGTGATGGCTCATCATATTTAAATTTAATTCATTGGCATTTTATAGCTGATTAAACTTTTCGTTCTGCTGTATTTTAGCTACAGTGTGTCAACAGTTTTGTCTACGTTAATAACCTCCCAATGCAAAGGTGCCATAATTCAACATCTTGTTTTGACAGAATTGTTATAGTACTGGTACTCAGAAGGAGAAAAAAAAAGTAAAGAGTAACAAAGCAATTTATTTTCCTAATGTTTAATGTCTGTGTGGAGTAGATGCTAAATACCTGTATATACAATGCTCTGCAAATAAGGATTGGAATTGCCTGCTGTAACATTATATGTTATCAGGTATGAAGTAGCACTTATAAAATCATCATATGATTAGTTTCCTACCTTAAAAAATAAAATACCTTGTTAAAACCCAAGTTCTAAAAATATTAGTGAAAATTAGAGCTGCTGCTGCTGCTGTTAAGTCGCTTCAGTCGTGTCTGACTCTGTGCGACCCCATAGATGGCAGCCCACCAGGCTCCGCCGTCCCTGGGATTCTCTAGGCAAGAACACTATTTAATGTTTATTGATTTGTTAGTACATGGATGGATAATTAAAACACAGTTATTGAATCCATGTTATGTTTAAGGCATGACATCATATACTTTAAAGGATTAAATAAAAAAGAACTAGCTATATATCTGTGGAAGCCTACAGTACAGCAAATTTAAGATATATACCTGAAGGACTATAAAACATTGACCAGAAATGTTTCTGGTCATTGACCAGAAAGTGGTTTCTTATAACAAAGGTTCACATAAAATATTATGATAGGTTAGGTCAAGATTGATTAGGTTCATAGAAAACATGGCATTTGAACAGAACATTTTATTGAAAATGATTATTTGGTTCATCATTAATAAAAGTACAGAAGCTAAAAAAAGCTAAGATGGAATACTTGAAGTAATTTGTAGGAATATGCTGAAAAATTGATTAATAGATAACATGAAATAGAGATGACAAAGAGGCTGGAGTTTTTAAATGGAGACCTGTTAGGTAAACAAGGAGATATGCAACCAGCCTGTTGACTGACAGCTCACAAACCTCCCAAGTGGCAGCGTTATTCAGACAAATTTGCTTCTTTATCTTCCTTTTCTGTTTTTCCTCCCTTCCTCCCTTCCTTCCTTCCTTTGTTCTCTCCTTTATTATATTCATTCACTGATACAAACTCACTATTCCAGCTAGGTGCTAACAGGTTAATGTCTGAGACAAGCATTGCCCTTACCCTCATGGTGCTTATTATTATTTATATTCTACTGAGAGACATAGAAAAAACTTAATCATAAAACAACTAAATCTACAGCATTATATCAATAAATTGTGATAAACATTATTAAGGAAACAAAAAAGGGAAAATTAACATGTTGCCTTTCTCAGAAAGGATAATAGAAAAAGGTTTTTTTTTTCCCTGAATACATGGCAGGTAAGCTAAAACTTTTAAAAATATAAGAACATTTCTGGGTTTTTACTTAAGTGAAATGAAAACCTATGTTCATACAAAACCTGTACACAAATATTTTTAGCAGCTCTATTTTTAACCATCAAAAACAAAAAACAACCCAAATGTCTTTCTACTGGGGAATGGATAAAGATACTGCTTATCCATTCATGACACACTATTCAGAAATAAAATAGAATAAACTGCTGACTAATGCAACAATACGGATAAACCCCAAATACCACATGCTAAGTGAAAGAAGCCAGGCTCAAAAGGCTGCATAGTATATAATTACATGCATATGACATTCTGGAAAAGGCAGTCATGTAGGAATATAGAACAGATCAATGGTTGCCAGGAGTTAAGGGAGAGGTAAAGTTTTGTCTACTATAATGGATTTTATTTGGTTTGTGGAGGGCAGGGTTTAGAGGTGATGAAATTGTTCTCTTTCTTCATTGTGATGGTGATTATACAACTATGCATTTGCCAAATCTCATAGAACTGTACATCCAAAAAGTGACTTTTACTATATGTAAATTTTAAAAATAACTAAATGTGATTTTATTAAAAACCAAGCCAAAACAGTACTTATAGATAATAAGACACTGAGAGGGAGGGATTTACTGTACAGGTGGAGAAGCTCATGAGCCCATTCATGGCACCTTCTTTTTTGACATGAAGATAAATAGAAGACAAATTTGATCAACGTGTGTGTGTGCACTCAGTCATGTCCGATTATTTGGTACCCCATGGACATCAGGCTCCCCTCTCCATGGAGTTTTCTAGGCAACAATACTGGAGTGGGTTGCCATTGCCTCCTGCATGGGATCTTCCCAACCCAAGGATCAAACCCAAGTCTCTTGTGTCTCCTGCATTGGCAGGTGGATTCTTTACCACTAATGCCACCAATGATCGTAAGCAAAGGAAGGGAAATTGTTTTTGAGAACATTTTATTTTAGTCAGGGTCAGACCTTATCAGTGATCTTCACTAGATTCTCAACCTTTTTAGTGCAAAACTACCACCTTACTCCTTGTTTTAACTACCTTTTTACACAGTGCAAAAAATATTTCCTAAATTATGTCTAATGAGATCCATTTGTCATCTTAGCTCAAAGCTATGTAATTTCAACTAATTAAATACTTTTGTCTGAATGATATGAGTTAAGAACAAAAAGTAGAGTACTATGAGATATCTAGAAAATCCAATTATTTTTATCCCTGCATAGGGTTGGCCAAAACTTCATATGCTTTTAGATTTGTGATCATACATATAATATGAAAAATAATATGAATGCATTTATTCTACTAATTATGGAAAAAGAACAGCTATAAAACAAATTTCAATGAAGTTACTTCAAGCTTAAATCTTATTTTGGAAGGAACTGGTGCCAAATAATCTAAATAGTTATATTAATTCTTGAAATGAACTTACTATGGAAACATAGCTTTCATCTTGATTTAGTCTAGAGGAGTTTGTATAGTCAAGTGATTTTCCTGTCTTTGTTAAGAATATCAGAATACCCAATGATAGCATAAGATATTTTTTAGATTGTATATTGGGCATAGCTATCTTTATGGAAAAATGGGTAGGCTGAGTAAACTTAATTAGAAACCAGGGAGTGGGCTTATCTGAAGTTATTAAAAGCTGAGGACATGAGAAAATGAAGAGGAGCTGAGCCTTGCACTAGTTAAGAATTAAAAGTGTCTCTGTAGCTATTAATAGAAAGCCTGAAATAAACTATGAAAACAGAGACATATCAGTAAAACTACTATGGAAGATCATGCCCAGATAATATTTGCAGCTTATATAAATTGGTCAGTGTTGCAGACTTAATATCATATTGAAATTTCATGATATACATATTGTGATGTATTGTGAGATACAAACATTCAGAAATTATTGTGGTAATCAGTTACGGAAATTCAAATTTTGAAGTCTGAAAACCCTAAATGGTTTTAAATATCCATGCCTCATAAATTTGTGGATGTCGCTTAGATTTACTTATTTTTCACATCTGTGGACTCAAATAAAATATGTAACTCAAATTCCTAGTTAAGAGAAGTCTTATAAAAGAGTAAACAAATATCTCTGTCGGGTTCCCAAAAGAGAATACTGAACACTCAGAAATACTGAGCATTCCTAATTTTAAAATTTGGTATAAATAAAGCAATGTTGATAAATATGATTTGATCATAGTACAACAACAAAATAAAATCTAATAAGTGACTCTGAAATGTAAAGTTGAAAAACTTATCTAATTTCTAACAAAATAGCATATGAAATCATGTTTTGAGTTCTACAGCAAGTGCTTTTAATCTGACTGAAAGTTGATCAGAGAAAAGCTTATCACAATTTCAGGAATTGATTTTAAGATACTATGTGCCCAGGATTTTGAATGAGAAAACTAATATTAAAAGAAATAGAAAAAAAAAGAAATAGACCATGTTGCTCTGAATAATATCAAACTAGATGGTCAAAATAAATATTAATCAATTCTGGGGGAAGAATCATTCAGAATATACTCACACAACATATTAATCAGACGTTATTTTTCTAAGTTATTTAAATAAATATGGAACTTCTGATTTTAAAAACATAGACTTTATAAGCAGTGAATCCAAATAATTTGGGAATAAGTTATTAAAATGTCCCCTGGAGGAGGAAATGGCAGCCCACCCCAGTATTCCTGCCTGGAGAATCTCATGGACAGAGGAGCCTGGCGGCTACAGTCCATGGGGTCACAAAGAGTCGGACACAACTGCCTGGCTAACACTAATAAAATGCAAACAGTCCCTGGTGGCTCAGACGGTAAAGTATCTGTCCACAATGTGGGAGACCTGGGTTCGATCCCTGGGTCAGGAAGATCGCCTGGAGAAGGAAATGGCAATCCACTCCAGTACTATTGCCTGGAAAATCCCATGGACAGAGGAGCCTGGTAGGCTACAGTCCATGGGGTCGCAAAGAGACGGACACGACTGAACGACTTCACTTTCACTTTTCACTATGATCTTTACTTGTAACATATATTTAAAGTATATACTTTCCAACACTATGTTTAAAAATTATAGATATAATTCAAGTATAAATAAAATTTGATCTGATTCCATATGGCTTCTTATTTTCAAATTCAGACATATCTATACTATGGGCCAAGACTTTGGTTTGTCATTCATCCATTGACCCAAGTAGGCTCAGGCTTTAAACTAATTAGGGTTCTTTGTTTAGAAATCCTGAATAGAAGATGTCTGCAATCCTCTCCATGCTAATCAGAAAGCTAACAACTTGTGGGGAGGGGGTACCACACTGATCCCCTTCCTACCAAGTCCAGGTCCATAGAGAGACACCACTCCTGAGTCATGACTTTCTTATTTTCGTTCACACAGTTATGGTATCAGTCTTGAGACACAGAACTTAAGAGTAAAATCTTTACCAAGGCCACTAACAGTGTAATAAAAAAGAAAACCATCATTGCATCAAGAGAAAAATAGACCACCCTACCGGCCACAATCATACCATGGCTCTGGATTAACCCATGAGCTCGAGTCCAGCTGAAATATTACTACATTCTACATGGCAATCTACAATCAATGTAGTTGCTTATTAGCAAGTATCTCATTGGTCATCTTTCTAATAAGTGACTTTACTTCTAACTCACCAGGACTTCTACTCACCAGGACTCTGTTCTCAAGGATTGAACATCCCAAAATTGAGGCTTCTACTTATTCTGCCTTTATAGTCAATCACCATAAGAAATTAGAATCCTTGTGCTTTCATCCAGGCTCAAAACATTCCCTTTATCATCAGACTTCAGTTAATCTTAGTCATCACTTCTCAAAATGTGAGATTACGTGCACAAACATAAGGATCTCAAACAATGATCCTTAGAAAGTCAACAAACAAATAAAAAAGGATATTAGGATCAGTAAGATTTAAAAATGCTACATACTACAGTTCCTATCTTCCACTTTGTAAATCCCTGATGCATTTTAGCATGCTGGAGTTACATAAAATCCTACAGAAAAACCTTGAACCTTAAATGCCCCAATACTTGCAAAATTCATTTCACTAAGGGATCTCTTATTTCAAGAATACCTACCACTGTCCTTCTCAATCTAGAATTCTGGACAATATGTTTTGAAAAGTGTTGTTAGATTGTATGTTATTAATTATTATCTTTTTAATCTGTCTCTAACTTTTAAGACACTAAGGTATACATAAGGGTTGCTCATTAATACTTCTCATTCTTCTCCTTTTATGACTTTATCTCTCCTTCCCCTTAAAGGTAGGCATATGACTGCTAACATCAGTAAAATATTATCAGAAGTGTGTCATTTTTGGGTAGAAGCCTTTAATTCCAGAGTGTTCCCAACCCCAACAATGCTCTGAAGAAGTCATTATCATTCCTATATTATGGATAATAGAATAATTTTCAGAGAAGGATGAAACAGGATTCTAATCTGTGTACTTTAAATCTCATGCCTTTTCTGCCACATCTTGCTGCCTAAAGTTGATATTCATATCACACTAAAATGCACCTCTCATCTTCCAAATGAAATGTTATTCCTTTCATAAATTTATTTTTGCATTCATGTGAAATTATTCATGTGAAATTCAGAACACTACTTCACCCAAAGTTAGATTTTCATTAGTAATGGCTTGAGTTAAAGCCATAGTAACATATTTCCTGACAAAAATAAGTATCTATACATTTCTTCCTTTGAGTTAATATAAATATGAAGGCTAATTGCTCAGTTGTGCCTAACTTTTTGAGACCACATAGAGTGCAGCCCACCTGGGTTCTCTGTTCATGGGATTCTCCAGACAAGGATACTGGAGTGGGTTGCTATTTCTTTCTCCAGGGGATCTTCCTGACCCAGGGATCGAACCCAGGTCTTCTACACTGCAGGCAGATTCTTTACCGGCTGAGCTACCAGAAAGCCCCAAATATCATGAAACTAATATTTTCCCAATATTAACAACATAGCTCAAAACATGCTACTTTTTAAAAACTGGGTATTTTAATTGGTATAAATCATTGTATTAGGACCTGGTGGGAGTAGAACACAAATAAGTTTACAGCTAAGTAGAGGACATGGATTTGTCAACAACTTATTATACAATTAATAAAATGAGGACTAATTTGAGGTTCAGGAAGTGGGAACAACATTGAAGATAATCGAATTCTTTCTGCAGGAAAGAAAACTTCCTGAAGGAAAGGAAGCCACAGTAGAGTCTGGAGACCACTTAGAGGTTCCTGAGACCCCGTCAGATCAGATCAGATCAGATCAGTCGCTCAGTCGTGTCCAACTCTTTGCAACCCCATGAATCACAGCACGCCAGGCCTCCCTGTCCATTACCAACTCCCGGAGTTCACTGAGACTCACGTCCATCGAGTCAGTGATGCCATCCAGCCGTCACGTCCTCTGTCGTCCCCTTCTCCTCCTGCCCCCAATCCCTCCCAGCATCAGAGTCTTTTCCAATGAGTCAACTCTTCGCATGAGACCCCGTCAGGGGGATACAAAATCCAAACTATGTTCTTCTTATGTGTACAGTGAAATGCTCCGAAAGCTTACTTCATGGGTTCGAGCACAACACAATGAATACAGAAGAGGTTACTAGAATCCAGTTATCTTCTATGAATCTAGAGATTTACAAATACTTAAAACATTTTAAATATTTAAAATGTCCCTATTTTCACTTTTTCTTTTGGAGACAACAATTTTTATTAAAACATTTATGTTAATACATGAGTTTTAATTTTGTTTTAAATTAGATTAATTGATAAGTATTTTACATATCAGATTAATTAAAACCATGTTAATTAATGAAGTGCAGTATATCATAATGTCTTCTCGTCCTCTAAAAGGAAGCAATAAATAAATAAGGAGATTTGGAATCAATCCCATTTTCCTTTTTCCTCTAGTTTCCTTAACATATTTGGGAAATCCATTAAACTTTTAGCTGTCATATCTTCATTTGTAAGCTAGGACAGTAACATCTGCTTTATAAGAGTCAAAGAGTCATTTTTACTTATATACTTATAAAAATAAAATGAGATTCCTTAAACTAAAATAAACACAACTACTACCACTTTATATCAAAAAAACTATAAATGCTCAGTATTGTTATGATTCTAATTCATTTTTTCCTTTATATGATTTTCATCCACAACACTCATTATGATCACTTTCATTCTCTTTTATACAATGACCAAAAAGTTAAAATTACCCATTATTTTAATAATACTTTTACCAATATTGTAAAGTCTGAACACTAGATAAACTCTACTGATCATTTCTCATTCCAGAATCCCAGTAATCAAGCATTGCTGGTAAAATCATGTAAGAAAATAGATTTTGAGTTATAAAATGCATAATCACTACTCTCAAACGTATCTTTAACGTCAGCCTCCCAAATTATCTTTCTCACATTCTTCCCAGCCATTTTAAACATTACCGTTCTCCAAAAATCTAATAGTGTGTTAGTCTTTCAGTCATTTCTGACTCTTTGCAATGCCATGGACTGCATCCCACCAGGATCCTCTAACCATGGAATTCTCCAGGCAAGAATACTGGAGTGGGTAGCCATCCCCTTATCTATGGGATTTTCCTGAGCCAGGGATCGAACCCAGGTCTCTTGCATTTCAGGCATATTTTTTTTACCATCTGAGTCACCAGGGAAGCCCTAAAAGCTCTAATATCCCTGCTGAAATCATCCAGCCGTGTACACATGTATGCTTGTTCCCAACAGATACTTTTCCTTTTATTTTCATCTTTTACTTCCCAGAGGAAGCTTTTTGCTTTTTTTTTTTTTTTTAGCATAAGTGCACTGAATGCCTATCAATGCATTTTTCTAGGTGCTGGGAATATGGTGACATGATAGACATAATATCCCGTTTCCAACTCTTTCAATCTAATGGGGGAAAAAAGGCAATAAACATACAAACATATTTCAAAGAGATAAATATATGGATGGTTGGATTATGAAATATATACACAGACATAGATTGATTTGTATGACAAATGCAGGTAGTGATGTGTTATGACTACAACACAACAAGGTAATATGATAGTGAAAGTGAAAGTGAAGTCTCTCAGTCGTGTCCGACTGTGCGACCCGTGAACTGTAGCCCACCAAGCTCCTCCATCCATGGGAGTCTCCAGGCAAGAATACTGGAGTGGGTTGCCATTTCCTTCTCCAGCGGATCTACCTGACCCAGGGATCAAACCCAGGTCTCCCACATTGCAGCAGACGCTTTAACCTCTGTGCCACCAGGGAGCCCCAATAAGATAGTAACAAGGGCAAATAAATACAGTGTGCAGTAAAAGCCTGCACACTTTCAGAGGAATCACCTGAGCAGTGAGGCAGAGTACTGGTTCCTCACCCTAGTTATCACTACTCCCCACTGAGCAAAAGAGCTCCAGTTTTTAGTGGATACAAGGCCACCAAGAAAAAGTAGCATTTTTTTTTGTACTCTCTCACAGCTAGGTGTCACTAGATGACCAAGCTGCAACCAGCAAGATCTGAGGAGTGCCAGGTGCCACTATAGAAAGGTTTACTTAAAAACGAGGGGATGAACCCTTCTTTTCTGCTTCCTCATCATACTGCCTAGATTTCATTATAATTACAAAGAAGTGATGCTAGTAGGGCAGGGGGAAAATCTGTGGAATTTTTCAAGATCTGCATTTAAGAACAATGGTTGGTCTCCCAGAGAATGGGCTATGGGGAGAAAGTTGGAAGTAGGGAACTGGATAGAAGGCTATTGTAATCACTCTATAATTAATAATGATCATTAGGACAGCTTCAGATAAAGTGTATATACTTTGTACACTTTAAATATTTAAAGTAAATATACTTTAAATATATTTTGGAAGAGAAGACAGTAGGACTTGCTATTAGCTGAATGTGGAGAGTGGCAAATAGAAAAAGGCACATCAAGGATAAGTTCTAAACTATTGGCCAGACCAGTTGGGTAAACTGTGGTACTATTTATTGAAGTGATAAACTGAGGAAGAAGTAGGTCTGAGGGAAAGCGAGATGTGAAAGACCACAGTTCTATTTTAGATGTAAATATTAAGCCCAGCAGAAAAGGCAGAGGAACCAGAGATCAAATTGCCAACATCCATTGGATAATGATAAAAAGCAAGAGAGCTCCAGAAAAAACATCTACTTCTGCTTTATTGTCTATGCCAAAGCTTTTGACTATGTTGATCACAGCAAACTGTGGAAAATTATTCAAGAGATGGGAATAACAGACCACCTGACCTGCCTCCTGAGAAACATGTATGCAGGTCAAAAAGCAATAGTTAGAACTGGACATGGAACAACAGACTGGTTCCAAATAGGAAAAGGAGTACATCAACATTGTATATTGTCATCCTGCTTATTTAACTTCTATGCAGAGTACATCATGAGAAATGCCCGGCTGGATGAAGCACAAGCTAGAATCAAGATTGCTGGGAGAAATACCAATAACCTCAGATATGCAGAGGACACCACTCTTATGGCAGAAAGTGAAGAACTAAAGAGCCTCTTGATGAAAGTGAAAGAGGAGAGTGGGAAAAGTTGGCTTAAAACTCAGCATTCAGAAAACTAAGATCATGGCATCCAGTCCCATCAGTTAATGGCAAATAGATGGGGAAACAATGGAAATAGTGAGAGACTTTATTTTGGGGGGCTCCAAAATTACTGCAGATGGTGACTGCATCCATGAAATTAAAAGACACTTGCTCCTTGGAAGAAAAGCTATGACCAACCTAGACAGCATATTAAAAAGCAGAGACATTTTTTTGCTAGTCAAAGCCATGGTTTTTCCAGTAGTCATGTATGAATGTGAGAGCTGGACCATAAAGAAAGCTGAGCACCGAAGAATTGATGTTTTTGAACTGTGGTGTTGGAGAAGACTCTTGAGAGTCCCTTGGACTGCAAGGAGATCCAACCCGTCCATTATAAAGGAGATCAGCCCTGGGTGTTCTTTGGAAGGAATGATGCTGAAGCTGAAACTCCAATACTTTGGTCACCTGATGCAAAGAACTGACTCATTGGAAAATACCCTGATGCTGGGAAAGATTGAAGATAGGAGGAAAAGGGAATGACAGAGGATGAGATGGTTGGATGGCATCATCAACTCAATGGACATGAGTCTGAACAAGCTTCAGGAGTTGGTGATGCACAAGGAAGCCTGGCATGCTGCAGTCCATGGGGTCACAAAGAGGTGGACATGACCGAGTGACTGAACTGAATTGATTAAACCCAGCATGTCTATTAGATATTCAAATGAGGATATTGAGAAAGCATTTGAAGATGGGAATCTGGAGACCTACAGTCTCCAGATGGAGAAAATGGAACTGGAGATATAAATCAAGGAGTTATTCAGAAGGCAAAAGGAGAAGAGGGTGGCAGAGGATGAGATAGTTGGACAGCATCACTGATTCAATGGACAGGAACTTGGGCAAACTCTTAGAGATTGGTAAAGACAGGGAGGCCTGGCGTGCTGCAGTCCATGGCGTTGCAAAGAGTTGGACAGGATCTAGCAACTGAACAACAAAGTATTTAGGCTATGAGCCTAGATGAAATCAATTTTTAAAAAGGTACAAATCAAGAAAGGCAGGGGATTACAGACTATATGAAACTTCAACTTTTAGAGTCTGGGTCAAGCGTGGGAAGCCAGCTAAGAAGCCTGACAAGGAGAAATCTATGACGTATAGAAAGGAAACCAGAAGGGCTTGAATTCAAGAGCTAGGCAAGGAAGTGTTTGCACAAGACAGTGTCAGATATTGCTCACGTGGAATAGGAGGAAAAAAGAGAAATTCATCATGCGCTTAGAAGGACGAAGTAAAAGCTGTTCCAGTGAAATGGTAGGAACTAAAAAACCTTGAAGTGAAAAGGTGAAGAGGAGCAGGGTAATTCAGGGTAGAAATAGATGCATTATAAAGGGAGAATTGCCTTTTGTTTTTTGTATTTTTTAAGATAGATATAAGGTCTGTAAGTCAACTGGAGTAATACAGTCCAATGATGCAGGGGAAGGCAAGACTAGAGGTGTTAGAGTAAAAGATCGAAGTACACATCTCATGGCCTGAGATCCATGAGGGATCACGTCTGTTATTGTAAGCACTGAACCCTCAGTGCCTCCGATAGCACTCAAGACACAGTGGATGCTGAACAATTATTTAAGTAAAAGAATGAATGAATATTAGATTCAATAGTCAGAATATTTCACTACAAAAAACGATCTTTAATAAGGTCATTATGTTTCCTATTTTGGGAGTGAAATTAAAAGATGCTTACTCCTTGGAAGGAAAGTTATAACCAACCTAAATAGCATATTCAAAAGCAGAGACATTACTTTGCCAACAAAGGTCCGTCTAGTCAAGGCTATGGTTTTTCCTGCGGTCATGTATGGATGTGAGAATTGGACTGTGAAGAAGGCTGAGCACTGAAGAATTGATGCTTTTGAACTGTGGTGCTGGAGAAGACTCTTGAGAGTCCTTTGGACTGCAAGGAGATCCAACCAGTCCATTCTGAAGATCGGCCCCAGGATTTCTTTGGAAGGAATGATACTAAAGCTGAAACTCCAGTACTTTGGCCACCTCATGCAAAGAGTTGACTCACTGGAAAAGACTCTGATGCTGGGAGGGATTGGGGGCAGGAGGAGAAGGGGACGACAGAGGATGAGATGGCTGGATGGCATCACTGACCCGATGGACATGAGTCTGAGTGAACTCTGGGAGTTGGTGATGGACAGGGAGGCCTGGCGTGCTGCAATTCATGGGGTTGCAAAGAGTCGGACACGACTGAGTGACTGAACTGAACTGAACTGAACTGTAGTCTACTTAAAAAGGTTAAAAAAAAAAAAATCCTAAAGTTGGCACAAGTGCTCGTCTCTGCCTACCTCTCTGGCCTTGTCTCTGCCCACCTCTCTGGTCTTGTCTCTTCTTACCTCTCTAGTCTCAGGCGCTACATACCTGCTTGCCTCCTATATCCACACTGCAGAGAACAACTCATTCTGCAAGTCCATCGTGTTCCCCCACTCAGTGCTGTTACCACATGTGTTTCCTGTTCTTGCAAAAATTTTCCCTCAGCAACACCCTGTGTTTTGCTAATTCCTATTTACTCTTTAAGATTTGGCTCAAGTATTGTTCCTTCTAGGAAGATGTCTATGATCCTCTTTTCTAAACTAGAGCCCCTCAGTGCTCCCAAGGAAACTGCAAATCTCCTACAAAATAATTATATTATATTGAATTTGCTTATTAACTTGTTAGTTTCCATCATTTAAATTAAGCTATAAAATAAATATGCTTTTTATCTCTGAATACCCAGAACCCAGCTCAAGACATTTAATTAGTGCCATTAAGTGAATAAATAATATCTATGGTACCCTGATGATGGCCATGTTTATTAATCAACTAAAAATGTTTATTCCCTAAACATCTTCACCAAATGGGAAGGTCTATATTGAAATCCTCCTTGATTTTCTTGTTGCTCTATGATTAAAAATTCAGATACTTAATGGGCCCCAATCTTAAAAGAGGCCTTCCCTGGTAGCTCGGATAATAAAGAATCTGCCTGAAATGCAGGAGACCCAGGTTTGATCCCTGGGTTGGGAAGATACCCTGAAGAAGGTAAGAGCTACCCACTCCAGGATTCTTGCCTGGAGAATTCCATGGACAGAGGAGCCTGGAAGGATACACTCCTTCAGGTTGCAAAGAGTCAGACATAACTGAACAACTAACACTTTCACTATAATATTAAAAGTTTGCAATATCAGTGGGCAAGGTTATGTAAAATAGCATAGCATCATCATGAATTAGTGAGAAATAGCAAATATGAGGATTTCCATGTCTCCTGGGTTCACTCCTTGGGTCAGGAGGATTCCCTGGAGAAGGAAATGGCAACCCTCTCCAGTATTCTTGCCTGGAAAATTCCATGGACAGAGGAGTCTGGTGGGCTACAGTCCACGGGGTGGCAAAGAGTCATAACTTAGTGACTGAACAATTTTCAGGCATAGATTTAGCATAAGAAATGAAGTATTATTATCTATCTATGAATTAGTACAGTGGTTTGGATGAGAGTACTACCCTGTATAAATGAAACAAAGTTGAAGTCAGCTTTGATGATGGAGGGAAATTAACATGCTAAGGAAGGTTGAAAGCATGGTTTAGGCTCTAAAGTGAAAGTGAAAGTCACTAATTTTGTGTCTGACTCTTTGCAACCATATGGACTATACAGTCCATGGAATTCTCCAGGTCAGAATGCTGGGTTTATGCTCTAGAAAACAGTTAATTATGTGCTATAGAAATAGCAGTAAATTTGAAATAGACTCATTAGAATAAATTCGTTATTGTTTCCTCCCAAATAAATATTTACTAGCTCTTGTAGTAGGAAAGGTTTAAAAGTAAATAAAGTTTAGGAACACTGAGATAGTCTAGTGCCAAAGTTGTAGAGTGGAAACTTCCAGAGGTAAGGGCTAGCTGCAGATTTGAGAAATAATAGGTACTTGCTAAATCTGGGATATCTTTTGTGTCAGAAAGAAAGGAGATTATCAGACTTACTGGGCATGTCAAAGGATACAGCACCCAACATAAAGGGACTTCTTCTGGTCAAAGATGCAAAGAGATTCAATTTAAGCAGCGGAAAGAATAGCTGAAATTGACTCAAACTCATTTCTTATATAAAAATTTGTACATTCATGATGATATATGAGAGAAGGAAATAGAGATGTGGGGAGAGAAAGAGTACCACGCCTTTCCCAATTAACTGGTCACAGTAGAAGTAACAGATACCAAAATCCTTTCTCTAAAAATTTAACAATGAAATGTTTTTCCTCTAGGAATTGTATTTCAGGTTATATAAGCCACCCTATTTTATATATAAAAAAGTCTGTATAAAAATTGTTTGCAACCTCCTGTGCAATTATTGATTCTGTCAATGATTATTAGGGTCAGGGACCATTACATGAAATACTGATGAGGAAAAGAATGATGGAAGGATGAGGCTGTCACAACTTGAAAGCCCTGGAAAATCAGTATCATAAGAAGGGAGATAACCAAGTATTTTGTGTTGCTTGATGTGATGGGTATAAGACATACAGTGCCGTCTATGGAGTATTTGTGGCAAAATGCTTGACCTGATTCTAATGGAATGTAGTCTCCAGAGGTTACTTCCAGTTTGCAGGGAATGGTACGGACAGAAGAAAAAGAGTCACATCCATAAGGTGGAACTTTCTTCAGATCAACCGACAAAGCCTTTGTTTGTTTATAAAACAAATCAGTAGTATGAAAATGAAACCCAGACATACTATTCTAGCATTAAACAGGCTCAGATTCACAAGAAGCATGCAATGGTGGACCTGAGCTGGATCCTAATTTAAACCACCCACCAGTAAAAGAAAAGAAAAAAAAAGGACAATTTTGATTATAGGCCTGGTATTAGATAGCACAAGAAGTAAGCAAGAATTTTGTTATGTGTGATAACAATACTATGGTTATGTAAGAAAATGTTCATAGGTTTTAGAGATACATGCTGACGTCTGTAGGTTGAAATAACACAATATCTGAGATTTGTTTTTAAATGCTTCAAGAAAAAATAAAAGAAGAATAGAGGGAGACAGGTGAAGCAGGTGTGACAAAATCCAGAAAAGTTGTTATGCTTTGGAGATGTATTTGTAGGCCTCTCATTCTGTTAATTTTGTTTTGCAAGTGTTTAAAATTTTAGAATAGTTCTTACTAAACGAAAAGAATTAAAAAAGGAAAAATTCCTGTTTCTTTAATAAAATGTGAGACTAAGAAAAGAAATAAGGCTTCTATGGAAATATAAAGCTCCAATTAGGAGAATAAAATAGTGGCTAATTTGTTTTCAAAAAGAATACACATATAAGCACATCAAGCCATTTTTATGAACCTTATTAAAATTGTAATGCAACTGTTAACCTTTGTGAATGGGATGTTTTTTAATTTGCTCTGAGGTGATTTATGTTTATTATCATGTTTCTGGTTAAAACCAAGGAAACCAAATTCCAGTGAAGAAAAATTGTATTTCTTCTTACCTAAGCTGAGCTTAAGGGAAATAAGTAACCTTCCTTTTTCTCTGCATTTTTCCTTTTATAATAGAGTGTTTAAGTTTATTTGTTAGCAAGGCCTGTTCTGTGGTCAGGAAAGCTCTTGGGAGATTTGGGTATTTAATATCAGCCAATGGAATCATGCATGGTGAAGCTGATCTAATGTTTGGCTTTCAAGAAATGCTGAACTAAGTAATCTTGCAGCCTACTAGAGATGTCTGTTAGTATAGTATATATTTCTCTTCACAATCAAAAATAAACCACAGGATTAGCTTACCTAACAACAAACAAAAGGACATAGAGTGTCAAAGAAATAAGAGACTTGACCTTTGGAACTGAATGCCAGTGACCTGTATAATTTTGTTATATCCTGCTAGGATGACCATAGAGGACTTTCCCTTAAGTGAAATTACAAGTCAGTGTAATTATTTTTGGTGTCCACCAACCTCCTTGACTCCCATCTTTCTACCTTGGCATTGCTTTCTTCCTTTTTGATCTATGACATTGATAAAATGATGGATATATTTACTACAGTAAGCCCATGACTTAGTAGACAAACCTTCCCAGGACTATTGACACTTTTAAACCACCAACACTCAATCCAAAAGGGTTAGCAATCTATTAGGGAAATCTCAGCAACGATGACATATTATAAGAGGAACAGGGGCAAACAAGGCAATCAAGGCCAGGGTTAATACTGACTGAGTACAGACTCTGTGCCAGCTCTTTACATGCACAATTCCTTTAATCTTCACAAAAATCATCTGAAATAGGTGCTATTATTATCACTGAAATACAGGAGACTGAGGCACAGAGAAGTGAAGCAACTTGCACAGAACACACAGCAAGTCAGTGAAAGAGCAATGTTAGGTCTCAGACAATCTGACTCAAAATCAGTGGCTGACATATGCCAGGCAACGTGCGAGGCACTTGTGTTATATTCAGACTCCCCTAGCCTCTGCAAGGGCTCCCCTGATAGCTCAGGGGCTGGTGCACTGGGACGACCCAGAGGGATGGTATGGGGAGGGAGGAGGGAGGGGGGTTCAGGATGGGGAACACATGTATACCTGTGGCGGATTCATTTTGGTATATGGCAAAACCAGTACAATATTGTAAAGTTAAAAAATAAAGTTAAATTAAAAAAAAAACAAAACAAAATAAAAAAAAAGAATCTGCCTACAATGCGGGAAACCTGGGTTCTATCCCTGGGTTGGGAAGATCCCCTGGAAAAGGAAAAGGCTACCCACTCCAGTATTCTGGCCTGAGAATTCCATGGACTGGATAGTCCGTGGGGTCACAAAGAACCAGGCATGACTGAGCCATTTTCACTTTCCTCTGCACTTGTTGTTCTTTATTTGTTCATTTATTTAGCAATTTGGTTGAATGAATTTTGTGAAGCCCATTTCACCTGCAGTATGAGACCTGTGATATTTCTGCCCAGAACTGTTTTTCTTCTTTATGTCTGTTAGCCTAAATTCCTGAGGTTCACCACTGGCTTTGCATAAGCACCTATTGGTATAAAGTTGTGCTAAAGTCCAATCGGTCAGTTAAATTCTTACTTATGACCTCTGGATGTGTGTGTATCTTGGAGATCATTTTATAATTCAGAAAGTTTACAAATTTACATCACATTCAACCAGCAACTAAAAGCTTAGAAGTTTCCTCTCTAGTCACTTCTCAGAGGGCTCAGCCTTGGACATATACAGTCTTCCAACCACCAGTGCTGAAGGTGACTATTTGTAAGGAATATTCTAATTCTATCATCTCCTGTGTTGCTTTTTTTTTTTTTTGGCCACACTACATGGCTTGTGGGGTTTTAGTTCCCAGACTAGGGACTGAACCCAGGCCTTTAGCAGTGAAAGCATGAAGTCCTAACCAATGGACCACCAGGGAATTCCTAAGGGTGACTTTTTAAAAACTGTGTTTCTAAGCATTGCCCCAGGTTCAGAGTATCACATTGTTCAGCCATGTTTTGTTCATATATTGTGTTTAAGTCCCTTGAGCTAGAAATGTTTTCTCTCTTTACTGGTGGTTCTGTGTGTTGCTCAGGGCATCCCTTCAAATCTGCCTTCATCCTGCTCTGATTGTCCTGAGTGATACAGCCAAGTGTATGTGCACGCTATTTCAGATCCCCAGGGGTGAGTGCAATCCTAGGAGGGCTCTCCTTGGCCATGTCTTTCACTCAGTTAAATTTTTGGCTGGTCTTCCATTTTTGCATGTCATATTAGGATCATGGAACTAACTATATGTTTCTTAATTGCTTGGCAAAAACAATCTCCATTATTTTCAACAGGATCTTTAGGCATGAACTCCCCCATGTTTTGTCTCAAAAGAAGCCAGTCCCTCAATTAGAGCTGTGGAAATTGAAAATGATGGTGATTATGCTATGTTACATAGGGAAGAAATTTAATATACACAGTTAACTCACGTAGTAAAAAGACCTTGGTGCAAGCTCCAAGTCAAGAGTCATGTCAAAATTTATCTTGGGACATGAATGAGGCCCAGCTAATCTGAACCAGTTTTGAAGGATAATAGGAGAATGTTAGGTAAAGAAGAATAAGGCTATTCCTGGCAGGAAAAAAAGAGGCATGAATTATTTTCTCTTCAAAGATAGGGTTAGTACCCTTAATGAACAGGCTGGTACAAGAAGGTACTTGAAAATATTTGTTAGATGTGCTTGGAGTCATGGAAGTAGACATTACACTGAGCAACCCTAAACACCAAGGGGCAAGAATACAAGGTATTTCATCAAAGAAGTAGGCTCACATCATTAAACACTTGCTGGAGGTTCATGATATGCATTCACAGGAAATACATTGCCAAAAAGCTATACTGTCAGACTAGAGCACACAACCTGCCTTACGACTCGATTTATCAGTAAAAAACAGGTTTGCCTGACAGATTAGATTCAGAGAAGTTTGCCAACATTTTTGAGGTTCTTTCACAAATTCTGAAAGACTCTGGCTTTCCCTGATGTTCCCTCAGGAGAGGAAGGTCTGCAAGTCAAATTCAAAGATAATGAAAGGATAAAAGTCACCAGTCTTTTAAAAAATCTCTAATGGTACTACTCAACATAAATTTAATCCAAGAAATTTTGCAAGCTCAGTTAGCCCAACCCAAAAAAAGATGGCCTAGATAATCCGGAGAAAGAAGTACAAACTGAGATTTTCTCTTTTGCCTGAAGATAAATTGGACCTGCCATCTACCTAATAGATGTAACTGATACTTTCAATCAAGGTATCATATTTCAAAATGAAATGAGGTGTAATGGTGTGCACCTATTCAAGCCAAAGCCTGGAGCCCCAAATTCTAAAAATCACTTTACTTTTCTTGAGACTTTGTCTTTAAATATCTTCATGTGCAACTGGACAAGAAATCATGCAACCTGGGGTCACTGATACGTTTGTTTGCATACCTGCCTTGAAGAAAAATGAGATATCAAAATTAGGTTTGGGGGTTTGTTTCCTTGCTTGTTTGATGGTATGGTGCCCTTTGGGTTGTTCCACTTAAACCAGAAGAAGACACAGAAAACATGGGTCATTGTATGGCCTGACAAATAAAAGTTAAGGGGAGAGCCAGAGCCTGGTGCTGGAGGGAAAGGCAGGGTGACTCTCCTAGAGCAGCTCTGGCAGATTTGGCACCTGCCCGGTAAAGAGTCGGCACCATAGGCGACCATAGCAGCTGGCTTCAAAAGACTCACTGAGTATCACTGAGGCAGCATAGTTTGGAGCATCCTAGTAGCCAAAAGCAGAGCTGTACAGATCCTGTGAGAGCTGCTATTGGTGGCAGAAGCCAGCCTACCAGATAACATTGGTTAGAAGTCTCCCTCCAACCTAAGTTGGAAGTGTGAGACGGAGATATTTTTAATCATCCTAATATATTATTTATTTATTAGGAAAACAATTTTATCAATTCCAGCAGAGGTAGAGGGTTTTTCAGGTAGATAGGGGCTTGACACAGACAGACCTTGAATTGAAAACTAGCTCTCAAATGGAGAGTATTAAGAGAGGAAAGAAAAATAAAAGCCAGTCATCTCCCTTTACACTGCTGTTTCAGAGCTCAAGTGCAATCACTGACAGACTAAACATATAAATAACCAGACTACATTAAAAAAAGAACTCTGACCCAAAACCTGCAGCAATCAACCCAGGAAGCCAGCATACTATTCACAGTAACTAGTTCAAGAAGTCAAACTACAATTGCTAACAAATAGCAATCTTTGTAGAAATCAGGCCCACATAACTGGGAAATGATTGTTTCCTAAAATTTTGCCCCACTTTCAACTTAGGATCAATTTAAGACAAATATGAGCTTCCTCATTGCTCAGTTGGTAAAGAATCCGCCTGAAATGCAGGAGACCCCAGTTCAATTCCTGGGTTGGGAGGATCTCCTGGAGAAGGGATAGGCTACCCACTCCAATATTCTTGGGCTTCCCTTGTGGCTCAGCTGGTAAAGGATCCTCCTGCAATGCAGGAGACCTGGGTTCAATCCTTGTGTTGGGAAGATCCCCTAGAGAAGAGAAAGGCTACCCACTCCAGTATTCTGGCCTGGAGAATTCCATGGACTGTATAGGCCATGGGGTCACAAAGAGTCAGACACGACTGAGCAACTTTCACTTTTCATGAGTCCTAACCAACCACATAGGATGCCCTACTTCTAATAGTCTACCTACTACCTACAGCTTCCCAGACCAGCAGCCTCCTTCAGGGCTGACTTAAAGCCTTTTCTTTTTCCTATTATAAAGCTTTCGTACTCTTCTACCTGAATTGGAATCTCTGCCAAACATAGGTGATGCAGGCTGACTTCCTGGCTGCAGGGAGTTCTGAATAAATAACTTTACATTGTCTCATTTAGGTGGTCTTTACTTATTTCTAAATCATAAATTCAAATGCTTTATAAACTAAGAAGCAATATTAACAAATGTTATTTGTGGTTATTATTATTTTGGTTCTCCCTTCTCAAATTTTAGATTACAGAATTAGAAAGAACCTTTAAAATTTCTGTCTTAAATTTTTTTCAAACGAAACCATAATAAGCCTTGCAAAGCCCAAACCACCTGTCCCTTCTTTGACCTTTAATTCATGCCTTGAGATGCCCATTCAAAAATAACTCATCTAGACTAATTTTCTCATTATTCATGTGAGACTCAGAGAGAAGTACCTTGCCCAGAGTCAAAGAGCCAATTAGTAGTCAGTACCCTTCTTATCTTTCAATTCTCCATCAAAGATAAGCTCTTGTACACACCGTATCAGTGCTTCCTAATGCTGAGAAAGCTGTATTTCCTGCCAAGTTAACTGGGCTGCAGGGATTCACAAGCTCTCTGCAAAGGCTTGAAATCAGATGGAAAGATAAAGGAATAAAAGGTAACATTTTGGAAAATAAAGAACATATATTCATGCATTTTCTGTCCAATTTTTAAAAATAATATTAGCATGTGTATGTAGAGATCACCTATCTCCTTCTTTTTACTTCAAAACTAATAAGCACTTCCTTTTTCTATAATTAAAAGAGGGAAAGAAGGGAAGGAAAACGGACAAAGAATAAGAAGAGATAGAAAATGCGATGGGGAAAGCTTATCAAGAGGTGATGGAGGGTATGCTGATGTGTTGAGTGCACAGTGCTTAGGAGACTAACAGAGAAGATGCTGAATGACCCTGAACAGCAGGGCACATTAAATGGTGTTGATGGATTTGAGCATAAATTGACTGAGGAAAAGTGGTTGCCATAGATAGCTCGAGCAGGGGCTCTGAATGGATTTCTAATTGGATTAAAGGGATATGACTAGGCCACCACATTATGCTGGTCATTATGCTCCTTATCACAGTCCATATTTCCCTGGAGGGAAGAAAGAATCAGGTGGGAAATTGAAGAAAAATGAAAGTCAAAGCAGAATCTTCTCTTGGCTGGATACACTTCTGGCTCCCTCTGTGACATTTTGTGTAGATTTAAGACACAATTACAATTTTGATGAGAGAGTCATTTCATTGGACTATAGAGTTCATATTTTATGTTTATCCTTTCAATGATGTATCTTTTTAAAATTATGGCTTATGAATGGGAACCAGACACATTCAAGCTATGCCAGGCTGGGTTTTCTACGGCAATTACCCATTATTGTTGGGATGCTTTGTAGTTAATAACTCTCCAAGAGTAGCCTATAATTGAGCCTCTGGATGGCAATAAATCACAGACATCTTTTCAGCGAGATTTATAGTTGTTTTTTTTTTCTTTCTCAATTTAATAAACCTGTAAGGCTTAATCTCTTTTTAAAAAACATTTACTCTATTGTAGAGACATGTATGGCTTCATTTTATAGGCTCCTTTTATTCTAGATTCCTTTCACCTTCAGTGTTAAAGGAACTCATACCAATACAATCCTATCAGGTCAAAACTGGAAGAAACCTAAAAATCATCTACTATTATCTCTCATTTAATTTCATGAGAAACTTCATCTTCAAAGATGCCAAATGCTTAGGTCAAAGCTACAGAAACAGTGTCACGTCATGAACTAGACCTTTGGTAACCTTATAATCCCTTTAATTAAAAGGTCTAACTATGCCCCAATGAAAAATGATGTTTTAAGTTAACTGGCAAAAAATATGTGTTTATTATGGCTAGGAATTTCATTTGTGTCAATCTGGCATGTATGTATTGGAAATTATGACATAATTAAAACAAAAACATGAATATCAAGCCCTATGAGAAGAAAGAGAATAGGAAAGACTAGAGATCTCTTCAAAAAAATCAGAGATACCAAAGGAACATTTCATGCAAAGATGGGCTCGATTAAGGACAGAAATGGTATGGACCTAACAGAAGCAGAAGATATTAAGAAGAGATGGCAAGAATACACAGAAGAACTGTACAAAAAAGATC
>NW_011494960.1:2795622-2803945 GCF_000754665.1 Bison bison bison | reverse complement strand
TCATGAGAAATAGATGGGGAAACAGTGGAAACAGTGTCAGACTTTATTTTTCTGGGTTCCAAAATCACTGCAGATGGTGACTGCAGCCATGAAATTAAAAGACGCTTACTCCTTGGAAGAAAAGTTATGACCAACCTAGATAGCATCATCTAGTCAAGGCTATGGTTTTTCCTGTGGTCATGTATGCATGTGAGAGTTGGACTGTGAAGAAGGCTGAACGCCGAAGAATTGATGCTTTTGAACTGTGGTGTTGGAGAAGACTCTTGAGAGTCCCTTGGACTGCAAGGAGATCCAACCAGTCCATTCTGAAGGAGATCAGCCCTGGGATCTCTTTGGAAGGAATGATGATGAGGCTGAAACTCCAGTATTCTGGCCATCTCATGCAAAGAGTTGACTCATTGGAAAAGACTCTAATGCTGGGAGGGATTGGGGGCAAGAGGAGAAGGGGACGACAGAGGATGAGATGGCTGGATGGCATCACCAACTCGATGGACGTGAGTCTGGGTGAACTCCGGGAATTGGTGATGGACAGGGAGGCCTGGCGTGCTGTGATTCATGGGGTCGCAAAGAGTCGGACACGACTGAGCGACAGATCTGATCTGATGAGAAGAAAAGAACAATCTATTTTCTAATGAAGTAGGCATATGTAATTTTCTGGTAATTGACCAACAAATGGTAGGCACTGTTGTTTTTTGAGCAATTACAGAAGTCATTTATAAGGTGGGAAAATAGCTAAATTTTTCACTTCCAAAGACAAACCATAAATCTACTTACATCTGCCTGTAGCACAGTCACCTTAAATTATGTACATATAAGAGTCTCCCAGAGAGATGTGTATATGCACCTCCTAAATTTTCTTAGAAATAGAAGAGCAAATATCAATTTGTTTTTGGCCAAATATATTATTTACCTAATCATGCTTATTACTTGGCTGAGAATATTTATCAAAAACCTATAATATGTAAAATGGCACTGGATTATTCATAGGACAAAGTGTATGCAGGGGGAAAAAAAAGCAATAGTAATAATAATTACAGAGTCTCCAGAAGAAAAATCTGGGTATTATTAGTTAAAGAAGCTTCACACACACACACAGTCACACACACACATCACAGTTCCTAAATGGAGCTGCATATTAGAGTGCTCTAGTATGCCATAAACAGAAATGGATATTTTCAGGCCCCTTTTCAGAGCTTCTAACTCTAGGTTTAGAGTAAAATCTGAGAATCTGCATTTTCTAAGTTTTTTTTGGTGACTTACATGCAGTCAGTCCACATATCCACTTTCTAGAACTGTTATATAAAATAACATTCTACTTCTCCTGAAAGCCAAAGGCATTACAGCAAGAGATGAGTAGCTTTAAAGCATATTTTATAGCATTTAATGTGAGAGTGAAGACTTCAAAATATTATTTTATTTTATTTCCCAGAATGGTCCTGGGTGATGGGTATTGCTATCTGAATCTTCTTAATAAAGGAACTGAGCCTCAAAGAGGTTAAGTAAATGGCCTGATATCCCAAATTAAGTCCTTTGCTCTTTACATATCATTGTGCCTCCTCATTACTACCTATCTACTCGGCCTAGCTGCATGCTCAGTCACTCAGCTGTATCTGACTCTGCATCCCATGGACTGGCAGGATTCTCTGCCCATGGAATTTTCCAGGAAAGAATACTTGAGTGGGTTGCTATTTCCTTCTCCAGCAGATCTTTCTGACCCACAAATTGAACCTGTGCTTCCTGCATTGGCAGGTGGGTTTTTTACCATTGTGCTACCTGGAAAGCACTATTTATTGGCTTACTCATGCATCTAATATTCATAGATCACCTAGTAAGGACTGGGAACTGTAACTGAGTTATATGCATGGACTATTCTCATTGAGAGCTTTTCTGCTTGAATAAAAATTAAAAGGCAGTCATTCATTTACATTTTAACTTAACAAATCTTCCAGTAAAGAACTAGACCTGTGTTTAAGCAAAGACAGCTGCTACTCACCAAGAGCATCTGAGGGGCACTTAACACCAAAGCATCTCTTTGATGACATTTCAGTCTCTTGTGCTCAGTTTGGCTCTCACCATTGGCTTATCTATCTGAGGCAATGTGAAATTTTACTTTGATAACCAGTAGGAAACACGGGATAAACACTGGGATCAGAATGAGAATATCTACCTATTGTCCTGTTTCTGCAACTAACCAGATGTTCCTTAAACTCTATATGATATTCTTCATGCAAAGAAATATTCTTCATACAAGTAAAACAGAGAAATTCAGCAAATGTCCTAATTCTAATAATCTATGAAGAGTATGTTCTTACCCACCCTGTTTTCCCTACAAGAATATACACAGACACACATTCACACTCAAGAAAATAAAAGTCAGCTGCCTGACACCTCATTTCCAAATATCTGCCAACACTTGATCTGGCAAGTTTTATAGATGGGGATTCAGTGACCTTAAGCTTTTATTAGAATCAACTGCATTTCAGCAGACTGAGAGCACCTTTCAGGGAATAGGCCCTTTGGAAGAAATGAATATTAAAAAGAATCAGCAGTTGGAATAACTGATGGTAGATAATTGGAGTAGGGGGCAATCAAGCTAAATTCTGGGACAGTTTTCAGAAAGCTATGCTTGCATGGTTAGTTGCTGAATCTTCTTTAGCCAAGACTTTAATGACTGTACTCCATGAACCTGAAGTTCTGTAGGTAGCTGAGTGAGCTTTGGGGAAGGATGGCCAAGGCCACACATTTATTCAAATGAAAAGACAAAAAGATTTTGTGGTTTGCATAGATACATAACAGCTCTTGTATCATAGCTACTGCCAACTACTTCAGGAATTCAAAAGCCCCAGATTCTAGCATTCACTTGAATACAAACCGACTTTGTGATCTGGGGCAATTTACTCCCCTAGATTTGCCCACTAGTTGACTATATATCATGACTGATGGCTTTCCTGGTGGCTCAGATGGTAAAGAATCTGCCCACAATGCAGGAGACCTGGATTCAGTCCCTGTGCCTGGAAGATCTCCTGGAGAAGAAAATGGCAACCCACTCCAGTATTCTTGCCTGGAGAATTCCATGGACAGGGGAGCCTGCCAAGCTACAATCCATGGCATTGCAAAGAGTTGGATATGACTGAGTGACTAACACTTACACACATGACTGATCCATCATAGACTATTTCTCCACTAGTTAGCTATGTATCATGATCAAGGGCAGGGTCCATGGTATTCCTGCTTACCGTTGAATCCTCAGCATCTAATCCATACTGCTACTGCTAAGTCACATCAGTCGTGCCCGACTCTGTGCAACCCCATAGACGGCAGCCCACTAGGCTCCTCTGTCCCTGGGATTCTCCAGGCAAGAATATTGGAGTGGGTTGCCATTTCCTTCTCCAATGCATGAAAGTGAAAATGAAAGTAAAGTTGCTCAGCCGTGCCCTTAGCGACCCCATGGACTGCAGCCTACCAGGCTCCTCCATCCATGGGATTTTCCAGGCAAGAGTACTGGAGTGGGTTGCCATTGCCTTCTCTTAAAATGAGAGAAGGGAGTCTTAAAATGAGAGAAGTTTCCAAATACCAGGAAACACTCTCAATGCTGAGTCTGTGGCAAGCCTTGGAACCACAGAGGGCAACATAACTGGGAGGAAAAATAAATAAATAATTCAAACCCACAGATTACGTGCCCAACAGTAATTCCCCCAGCAGAGAAGCAGCGCAGATACCTGCATCCCCCATTAGCAAACGGGGGCTGAGCAGGGAGGCATGGGCTGCATTGCTTAGAGTAAGGACCGGGCCTGAGTGCCCCGAGGGAAATCTGAGGGAACTAACTTGGGCTAGAAAACCAGACTGCAGGATAGCTACCCCACGAGAAGCCCTAACCTAAGACACCACCAGGCCCGCTCACAGAACAAAGGACTAAACAGAGCTAGCCTGCTGTAGAACATCCCCCTCCGGTGACAGGCAGCCAGAGCCAGAAGGGGGCAATTGCAGCCCCAGAGAGACATTATCTACCAAACTGCAAGCAGGCTTCTTTGCTAACCAAGACTTCTTGGGGGTCTGGACGGTCAACATCTGCCTGAGAAGGTGCGCCGGTTATATAGCCAGAAAACCCAGTGGCAGGGACACGGGAGGTGATAAGTCGCAGCGACCATGCTCGCCAAACACCTAATCACCTGAGCTGCTCGGACCTGGGAAGGGGACAAAATGCAGCCCCAACCGAGTCTGCGCCTCTGAGGACTACCTGAGTGCCTGAACCTGAGCGGCTTAGACCTGGGAGGTGCATGCAGCCCAGGGCTGGCCTCAGAGGGTTCCCGGTGGAGCTACCTAGAGCCTGAGCAGTGTGGGCAGGGAGGGCACACGCGCCATGAGCGGGGGGCAGGCCCAGTGTGGCTGAGACACTGCAAGCACACGCCAGTGTTATTTGTTTGCAGCTTCCCTCCCTTCCCACAGCACGACTGAACAAGTGAGCCTAAAAATGTATCCACCACCGCCCCCTTGTGTCAGGTTGGAAATCAGACACTGAAGAGACCAGCAAATAGAAGAAGCTAAAACAGAGGGAACCGGCTTGGATGTGAGAGATGCAATAGATTAAAACCCTGTAGTTAGTACCGACTACATAGGAAGGGGCCTATAGATCTTGAGAAATATAAGCCAGACCAAGGAACTAGCCGAAAATGAACTGACCCCACACTGCCCACAACATCACGAGAGAAAGCCCTAGATATAGTTTTACTATTTTTACTATCATTCTTTTTTTTAATTTTAAAAAATTTTTCAGTCCTCTATTACTCCTTTTTCATTTTTATAACCTACTATTACTTTGCGAAAAAAAAAAAAAGAGACCCCATTTTTTAAAGCAAACTTCATATATATATTTATAATTTTTGTGACTTTGTTTTTCTTTTTTTTTCTTTTCTTTAATATTGTATTTTTGAAAATCCAACCTCTACTCTAAATTTTTAATCTTTGCTTTTTGGTATTTGCTATCAATTTTGTATCTTTAAGAACCCAATCTTCAGTACCCATTTTTACTTGGGAGTGAGATTACTGGCTTGACTACTCTCTCCCTCTTTGGACTCTCTTTTTTCTCCACCAGGTCGCCTCTATCTCCTCCCTCCCCCTTCTCTTCTCTACCCAACTCTGAATCTCTTTGTGTGTTCCAGATAGTGGAGAACACTTAGGGAACTGATTACTGGCTGGGTCTGTCTCGCTCCTTTTGATTCCCCCCTTTTCCTCGTGGCCACCTCTGTCTCCTTCCTCCTTCTTCTCTTCTCTGTATAACTCCGTGAACATCTCTGAGCGGTCCAGAATGTGGAGTGCACATAAGGAAGTGATTACTGGCTAGCCTGCTCTCTCCTCTTTTGTCTCCACCTCATCTCATTCGGGTCACCTCTAATTCCCTCCTCCATCTTCTTTTCTTCATGTAACTCTGTGAACCTCTCTGGGTATCCCTCACTGTGAAGAAACTTTTCATCTTTAACCTAGATGTTTTATCAATGGTGCTGTACAGATGGAAAAGTCTTGAGACTATGGTAAAAATAAGACTGAAAACCAGAAGCAGGAGGCTTAAGTCCAAATCCTGAGGACACCAGAGAATTCCTGACTCCAGGGAACATTAATCAACAGGAGCTCATCAAACGCCTCCAGACCTACACTGAAACCAAGTACCACCCAAGACAGGAAGCACAAAAAGGGTGTATAAACTCGAACCCAAAACAATAAAGTAAATGGCAACAGGATCATACTTATCAATAATTACCTTAAACGTAAATGCATTGAATGCCCCAACCAGAAGACAAAGACAGGCTGAATGGATACAAAAACATGACCCCTATATATGTTGTCTACAAGAGACCCACCTCAAAACAGGGGACACATACAGACTGAAAGTGAAGGGCTGGAAAAACATACTCCATGCAAATAGAGACCAAAAGAAAGCAGGAGTAGCGATACTCATATCAGATAAAATAGACTTTAAAACAAAGGCTGTGAAAAGAGACAAAGAAGGACACTACATAATGATCAAAGGATCAATCCAAGAAGAAGATATAACAATTATAAATATATATGCACCCAACATAGGAGCACCACAATATGTAAGACAAATGCTAACAAGTATGCAAGGGGAAATTAACAATAACACAATAATAGTAGGAGACTTTAATATCCCACTCACACCTATTGATTGATTAACTAAACGGAAAATTAACAAGGAAACACAAACTTTAAATGATACAATAGACCAGTTAGACCTAATTGATATCTATAGGACGTTTCACCCCAAAACAATGAATTTCACCTTTTTCTCAAGTGCACTCATAACCTTCTCCAGGGTAGATCACATCCTTAGCATAAATCTAGCCTTGGTAAATTAAAAAAAAAAAAAACTGAAATCATTCCAAGCATCTTTTCTGACCACAATGTGGTAAGATTAAATCTCAATTACAGGAGAAAAACTATTAAAAATTCCAACATATGGAGGCTGAACAACACGCTGCTGAATAACCAACAAATCACAGAAGAAATCAAAATATGTATAGAAACTAATGAAAATGAAAACACAACAACCCCAAACCTGTAAGATACTGTAAAAGCAATGCTAAGGGGAAAGTTCATAGCAATACAGGCAACCTCAAGAAACAAGAAAAAAGTCAAATAAATAGCCTAACTCTACACCTAAAGCAACTGGAAAAGGAAGAAATGAAGAACCCCAGGGTTAGTAGAAGGAAAGAAATCTTAAAAATTATAGCAGAAATAAATGCAAAAGAAACAAAAGAGACCATAGCAAAAATCAACAAAACCAAAAGCTGGTTCTTGAAAACATAAATAAAATCGACAAACCATTAGCCAGACTCATCAAGACACAAAGGGAGAAAAATCAAATCAATAAAATTAGAAATGAAAATGGAGAGATCATAACAGACAACACAGAAATACAAAGGATCATAAGAGACTACTATCAACAATTATATGCCAATGAAATGGACAACTTGGAAGAAACGGACAAATTCTTAGAAAAGTACAACTTTACAAAACTGAACCAGGAAGAAATAGAAAATCTTAACAGACCCATCACAAGCACAGAAACTGAAACTGTAATCAGAAATCTTCCAGCAAACAAAAGCCCAGGTCCAGACGGCTTCACAGCTTCACACCAAAAATTTAGAGAAGAGTTAACACCTATCCTACTCAAACTTTTTCAGAAAATTGCAGAGGAAGGTAAACTTCCAAACTCATTCTATGAGGCCACCATCACCCTAATACCAAAACCTGACAAAGATGACACGAAAAAAGAATCTACAGGCCAATATCACTGATGAATATAGATGCAAAAATCCTTAACAAAATTCTAGCAATCAGAATCCAACAACACATTAAAAAGATCATACACCATGACCAAGAGGGCTTTATCCCAGGGATGCATGGATTCTTCAATATCCACAAATCAATCAATGTAATACACCAAATTAACAAATTGAAAAATAAAAACCATATGATTATCTCAATAGATGCAGAGAAAGCCTTTGACAAAACTCAAAATCCATTTATGATAAAAACTCTCCAGAAAGCAGGAATAGAAGAAATATACCTCAACATAGTAAAAGCTATATATGACAAACCCACAGCAAACATCCTCAATGGTGAAAAATTGAAAGCATTTCCCCTAAAGTCAGGAACAAGACAAGGGTGCCCACTTTCACCACTACTATTTGACATAGTTTTGGAAGTTTTGGCCACAGCAATCAGAGTAAAAAAAGAAATAAAAGGAATCCAAATTGGAAAAGAAGTAAAACTCTCACTGTTTGCAGATGACATGATCCTCTACATAGAACACCCTAAAGATTCCACCAGAAAATTACTAGAGCTAATCAATGAATACAGTAAAGTTGCAGGATATAAAGTCAACACACAGAAATCCCTTGCATTCCTATACACTAATAATGAGAGAATAGAAAGAGAAATTAAGGAAACAATTCCATTTACCATTGCAATGAAAAGAATAAAATACTTAGGAATATACCTACCTAAAGAAACTAAAGGCCTATATATAGAAAACTATAAAACACTGGTGAAAGGAATCAAAGAGGACACTAATAGATGGAGAAATATACCGTGTTCATGGATCAGAAGAATCAATATAGTGAAAATGAGTATACTACCCAAAGCAATCTATAGATTCAATGCAATCACTATCAAGCTACCAACGGTATTTTTCACAGAGCTAGAACAAATAATTTCACAATTTGTATGGAAATACAAAAAACCTCAAGTAGCCAAAGCAACCTTGAAAAAGAAGAATGGAACTGGAGGAATAAACCTGCCTGAC
>NW_011494960.1:2792768-2795335 GCF_000754665.1 Bison bison bison | reverse complement strand
TAGATCAATGGAACAAAATAGAAAGCCCAGAGATAAATCCACGCACATATGGACACCTTATCTTTGACAAAGGAGGCAAGAATATACAATGGATTAAAGACAATCTCTTTAACAAGTGGTGCTGGGAAAACTGGTCAACCACTTGTAAAAGAATAAAACTAGAACACTTTCTAATACCATACACAAAAATAAACTCAAAATGGAATAAAGATCTAAATGTAAGACCAGAAACTATAAAACTCCTAGAGGAGAACATAGGCAAAACACTCTCTGACATAAATCACAGCAGGATCCTCTATGACCCACCTCCCAGAATATTGGAAATAAAAGCAAAAATAAACAAATGGGACCTAATTAAAATTAAAAGCTTCTGCACATCAAAGGAAACTATAAGCAAGGTGAAAAGACAGCCTTCAGAATGGGAGAAAATAATAGCAAATGAAGCAACTGACAAACAACCAATCTCAAAAATATACAAGCAACTCCTACAGCTCAACTCCAGAAAAATAAATGACCCAATCAAAAAATGGGCCAAAGAACTAAATAGACATTTCTCCAAAGAAGACATACAGATGGCTAACAAACACATGAAAAGATGCTCAACATCACTCATTATCAGAGAAATGCAAATCAAAACCACAATGAGGTACCATTTCACGCCAGTCAGAATGGCTGCGATCCAAAAGTCTACAAATAATAAATGCTGGAGAGGGTGTGGAGAAAAGGGAACCCTCTTACACTGTTGGTGGGAATGCAAACTAGTACGGCCACTATGGAGAACCCTTAAAAAACTGGAAATAGAACTGCCTTATGATCCAGCAATCCCACTGCTGGGCATACACACTGAGGAAACCAGAAGGGAAAGAGAAACGTGTAACCCAATGTTCATCGCAGCACTGTTTATAATAGCCAGGACATGGAAGCAACCTAGATGTCCATCAGCAGATGAATGTATAAGCAAGCTGTGGTACATATACACAATGGAGTATTACTCAGCCATTAAAAAGAATACATTTGAATCAGTTTTAATGAAGTGGATGAAACTGGAGCCTATTATACAGAGTGAAGTAAGCCAGAAAGAAAAACACCAATACAGTATACTAATGAATATATATGGAATTTAGAAAGATGGTAACGATAACCCTGTATGTGAGACAGCAAAAGAGACACTGATGTATAGAACAGTCTTTTGGACTCTGTGGGAGAGGGAGAGGGTGGGACGATTTGGGGGAATGGCACTGAAAAATGTATAATATCATATGTGAAATGAATCGCCAGTCCAGGTTCGCTACAGGATGCTTGGGGCCGGTGCACTGGGATGACCTAGAGGGATGGTACGGGGACGGAGGTGGGAGGGGGGTTCACGATGGGGAACACGTGTATGCCTGTGACAGATCATTTTGATATTTAGCAGAACCAATACAATATTGTAAAGTAATTAGCCTCCAATTAAAATAAATAAATTTAAATTAAAAAAAAAAGAAACTAAACTAAATTTGTGTTTGTTGACATAATGAAAGGGATTAGACTTGATAGTCTTTGGGGCCCAGTTCTCTCCAGCATCCTATGGTTGTATCCTATTGGGTGCATACTCACCTCCACCTAAGTCCTTGCTCTAGGCCACTGCATTTATGCTGTACATTGATCTCTCAGGTAAAAAGTCTCTTTGAATCAGTCTCTTTTTTCTCCTCTTTATGTCTCATTACTATACCTGTGGCCATCACCAGCTTAAATTAATTCCTGTCTCAAAGCACTTCCATTCAACTGACCCTCTCTTTCACAGTTTCCATCCGTCTCCTGGAGCTTTCTCTTTAAATAGATCACTATAGAGCAAATTTGCAGCTACTATAAAACACTGGTGAAAGAAATCAAAGAGGACACTAATAGATGGAGAAATATACCATGTTCATGGATTGGAAGAATCAATATAGTGAAAATGAGTATACTACCCAAAGCAATCTATAGATTCAATGCAATCCCTATCAAGCTACCAACAGTATTCTTCACAGAGCTAGAACAAATAATTTCACAATTTGTATGGAAATACAAAAAACCTCAAGTAGCCAAAGCGATCTTGAGAAAGAAGAATGGAACTGGAGGAATCAAGCTCCCGGACTTCAGGCTTTACTACAAAGCCACAGTTATCAAGACAGTATGGTACTGGCACAAAGACAGAAATATAGATCAATGGAACAAAATAGAAAGCCCAGAGATAAATCCACGCACATATGGACACCTTATCTTTGACAAAGGAGGCAAGAATATACAATGGATTAAAGACAATCTCTTTAACAAGTGGTGCTGGGAAATCTGGTCAACCAGTTGTAAAAGAATGAAACTAGAACACTTTCTAACACCATACACAAAAATAAACTCAAAATGGATTAAAGATCTAAACGTAAGACCAGAAACTATAAAACTCCTAGAGGAGAACATAGGCAAAACATTCTCCGACATACATCACAGCAGGATCCTCTATGACCTACCTCCCAGAATATTGGAAATAAAAGCAAAAATAAACAAATGGGACCTAATTAAACTTAAAAGCTTCTGCACATCAAAGGAAA
>NW_011494960.1:2786828-2792237 GCF_000754665.1 Bison bison bison | reverse complement strand
AATTGAAAGAGACAAGTGTACCCCAATGTTCATCGCAGCACTGTTTATAATAGCCAGGACATGGAAGCAACCTAGATGTCCATCAGCAGATGAATGTATAAGCAAGCTGTGGTACATATACACAATGGAGTATTACTCAGCCATTAAAAAGAATACATTTGAATCAGTTCTAATGAGGTGGATGAAACTGGAGCCTATTATACAGAGTGAAGTAAGCCAGAAAGAAAAACACCAATACAGTATACTAATGCATATATATGGAATTTAGAAAGATGGTAACGATAACCCTGTATGTGAGACAGCAAAAGAGACACTGATGTATAGAACAGTCTTTTGGACTCTGTGGGAGAGGGAGAGGGTGGGACGATTTGGGAGAATGGCATTGAAACATGTAAAATATCATGTATGAAACGAGATGCCAGTCCAGGTTCGATGCACGATACTGGATGCTTGGGGCTGGTGCACTGGGATGACCCAGAGGGATGGTATGGGGAGGGAGGAGGGAGGAGGGTTCAGGATGGGGAACACATGTATACCTGTGGTGGATTCATTTTGATATTTGGCAAAACTAATACAATTATGTAAAGTTTAAAAATAAAATAAAATTTAAAAAAAATAATAAAAATAAAAATTCAATAATAAGCCCAGTGCTCGCTTCAGTTTATTGTTGAATTCGGTAGCATGTATACTAAAATAATGATAACTCTGGCACCAAAGAAAAAGTATTTTTTCTACATGTGGTATGAAGTTACTGGGGAGAAATTATCAACAAAAAAACATATATATATGTTATATATATATAGATATATAGATAGATAGATGGAGATGCTGAATACATAGATACACAAAATTAAACAACAATTTCTTCAAGTTTAGAGGTTAGATGAGGTAACCACATTTTGATAAAAACTTCTTGTTCAGCATAATGACAGATAACACCAACTCTCATATTATAACTCTCACTTTTGGGAAAAAAGCTCTGTGATATAGACTAACCTCTGTACTTCACTGATGAGAAACTGATTCAAATAATTTGTTTTTCTGTCCTTCCTGCAGCTAATGTAAGAGACATAGGGCTATTTTTTTTTCCCCTAGTAGCTTTTTTTTTTTTTTTCCCAGAACCATTTGAGAACAGGACATTTTTCTCAGGACTTTTGTTTGGTCTGAAATACAAGATTTTTTAATGTCCCCATTGCCCTTTGAAGAGCTGGAGTAACACTGAAAATGTAATTGCTTCAGGGAACTGACAACTAATTATCCCAAAGCCAAAAGAAGCCTAGGCATTTAGATAATGAAATGTCAATCAGTGTAATAGAAGTGTCATTTACTTAATACTTGTCTGTGTTTGAAAGGAATGCATGTGATTTCAAGACACAGTCAATTTCTCTGCAGCAAGGAACATTGTGCGTGCACACAGGCTGTGGCTCTCTTTACATATTGTACTTAAAGATGCACCAATGACAAACTTATAGTGACTGGGATGGAAAATAGTGCACGTGTGTGTGTGCACGAGCACTTGTCTGTCAACTTGCAGGAGTCTGTCAAATGTGGGCCTTCTTGATTTAAGGCTACGAAGCCTGCATTACAGCTGCATTTCTGCAGATAGCCAGGATGTTTTGTTCAGAGGAAGCTGCAGTGCCCTTGACATTGAACTGTGCCAGAAATCTAACACCAGACCATCAAGCAAGGATTTTGAATGCATAAAAAGGAAAAAATTTTCCATGAATATTTATGGGAAGCTCTGCTCTGCGTGAGTGAAAGTGATAAGGATGTGCTGTTGATAATCAAGTTGGGTTGTAATAATTTTGAAATGGGCAAGGGAAGGAGGAAGCCCTACATTTTATTAGATAATCCAGACATTGGGTTATTTAAATGTTGTTTTTTGTATGCTCAGGCTCCTTCAATTTTCCTGGTGCTGGGAATGGATTTGAATGCTTTCATAAGTCCTATGTGTGAGTATGAGCGGCTTCACTCTGGAGCAAAGACAAACCTCCTCTGCTGGAAGCACATCACATTTCAGAAGTGATTTCTTAAAACTAAGTTTCATGATAAACAAAATCTACTGTTATATAGCTGTAATCTAGGCTTCTAAAGTCACCTTTGTATGCCTCAGATGACAATGAACAACAGGCAGTTCTGATGATGTAGCAGTGTATACTGAAGCTGCTATTAACAAACTTGTGTCTTAAACAATAGAAGTATCTTATCTCAGGGTTCTGGAGGCCAGAATCCAAAATCAAGGTATTTGCAGGGCCACACTCCCCCTGGATGCTCTAAGGGGAAATCTTTCCTTCCCTTTTCCAGCTTATGGTGCCTCCAGGCATTCCTTGGGAGAAAGCAATGGCACCCCATTCCAGTACTCTTGCCTGGAAAATCCCATGGATGGAGGAGCCTGGTGGGCTGCAGTCCACGGGGTCGCTAAGAGTCAGACATGACTGAGCGACTTCACTTTCAATTTTTACTTTCATGCATTGGAGAAGGAAATGGCAACCCACTCCGGTGCTCTTGCCTAGAGAATCCCAGGGACAGGGGAGCCTGGTGGGCTGCCGTCTATGGGGTCACACAGAATCGGACACGGCTGAAGTGACTTAGCAGCAGCAGCAGGCATTCCTTGGCTGTGGCCGTGAAACTCCAATTTCTGGTTTGTCTTTACAAAACTTACTGCTCTGTTATCTGTATCATCTCCTTACCTGTCTCTTGTAAGGATGCATGTAATTGGATTTAGGGGCTTCCCTGGTGGCTCAGATGGTAAAGAAACTATCTGCAATACAGGAGAATTCCATGGACAGAGGAGCTTGGCAGGATATAGTCCATGGGGTCACAAAGAGTCGGACATGACTGAGCAACTTTCATTTCACTTCTGATGGCTCAATGGTAAAGAATACGCCTGCCAGTGCAGGAGACACAGGTTTGATTCCTGGATAGGAAAGATCCCCTGGAGAATGAAACAACAACCCACTCCAGGATTCTTGCCTGGGAAATCCCATAAACTCCTGGAGGAGTCAGACATTACTCAGCTACTAAACAACAACAGTAAATTGGATTTAAGGCCCACCTGGATATACAAGAAGGATCTCATCTCAATTTTTTTCACTGAATCATATCTCCAAAAAACATTTTTACAAATAGAGCTGCATTCATGGGTTCTGGAGGTTGCGACAGGTTCTTTCCTTTTGGGGGGATTACCATTCAACCCACGATAGCTCAGTTGGTAAAGAATCTGCCTGCAATGCAGGAGACCCCGGTTCTATTTCTGGGTCCGGAAGATCCACTGGAGAAGGGATAGCCTACCCACTCCAGTATTCTTGGGCTTCCCTTGTGGCTCAGCTGGTAAAGAATCCATCTGCAATGCAGGAGACCTGGGTTCAGTCCCTGGGTTGGGAATATCTCCTGGAGACAGGGAAGGCTACCCTCTCCAATATTCTGACCTGGAGAATTCCATGGACTGTGTAGTCCATGGGGTCACCAAAAGTCAGACACAACTGAACGACTTTCACTTTCCCCAACTCCCAGGCTGCGGACCGCTATGGGTCCGTGGCCTGTGAGGAACTGGGCCATACAGCAGGAAGTGAATGGTGGGAGAGCAGCTTCACCCGCCGTGCCCCATTGTTCCCCATCACTCACTTTACCACCTGAACCATCCCCTCATTGCTCCCATTACTGCCTGAACCACCCTCACCCTTGTCTATGGAAAAATTGTCTTCCATGAAACTGGTCCCTAGCCAAAAAGACTGAGGACTGCTGCCCTATAGGATGTCACGAGTTTTGCTTGTATTACTAAAATGCTGTACTACTCAATAACTAAGACAGGCATGTTGATCAATAACTACAGTAAATAGATGCATTTAAACTTGAGATTCTTTTTTAGATAACTTGTAGACTCTTAAAGCAGCATAAAAGCCCTCACTCTACAGATATATAGGTGACTTTTGTATAGAGTTAAATGAATTCATTAAAATATTAATTATGATTAAGACATATAAATAGTATGAATTGGATAGATGTATTAACATTATCTGATTGTCATATGGAGAGGAATAGACAACAGATGGACACCAAAAATGAACTGGAAGAAAAATACCTCAAAGAATTGCCAGTGGCATGTATATATTTTTTCATTAATTTTTTTTCAAATATAGATCACTCAATGTGTAAAGCTAAAGATACATTTTTACTTATACTTTTCTATCTACACTTTAAAAATAAATCTAATGAATCTTTTGGGTTTTTTTTTTTTTTTTGGCCACACCAGGCAGCTTGTGGGATCTCAGTTCCCTGACCAGGGATTGAACCTGGGCTCTTAGCAGTGACAGGTCTGTATAACAACTACTGGACCACCAGGGAATTCCTCTCTTTATCTACATTTTTTAAATTATTTTTTTTCCTTGTTTTTTAATTGCACAACCCATGAATACTCCCGCATTTTACACTTCAGCCGTGTGTTGCACAAGTGCCAGTCCCTCCCCAAAGGCAGTCTCTCTCAGCAGTTTGGAACACATGCTCCCAGACTCTGGTCTTTGCACGTACATGCACATTAACACCTAGTACACATATCACTAATAGATATCATAGTCTGTTTTCTACAAAGAGGGTAGCAATGCACACCGCCCTAGCGACAAATGAGAGGGTCAAGGTTTCACCAGCTCCGGAATCAATCTAACGTTTTCCAATCTGATAAGTAAAAATCATCCGACGGTTTAAGTAAGTTCTTCCTTAACACACAGAACTCAAAGCTACCAGTCTTCTCCTTGACAGTATTCCAGATTCTGGGAGGCCGCCCCTTCCATGCTGCCTAACACCCTGAAGTTATAAAAATACTCCCCTAAGCTTCATATAAGATTAGTACACCTTTATTTCATAATACTTAGCTCTGTAACCCATCTGGACTTTATTTATACAACAGGAGGAGAATCATTTTTTTTCTAACCAGTTACCCAACTCTGCTTACTGTCCACCCTGACTCAACCAAAATGCTATCTGGGCCAGAAATTACTGTCCCGCATACACTTGGAATGCTTTCTGGGCTTTCTGTGTTTCACCACTCCAGTTCTGTGGCAAAGCCATGCTGCACCCTGCGTTTACTGCAGCTTCATCGTAAGTTTCAAAATCTGGTGAAGATAGTTTTCCCTCATTAAACTGAAAAAATTAGCAATTTTTGCACATTTTCCTTCCATATTAATTTTTTAAACATCTTTGTCAGTTTTAAAAGCTTGGCTTTCTTGTTGGAATTTCATTAAGTCTGTTTAAGAAAGCTAGATATTTTATGATATTACATCTTTCTATGCAGATATTTTGTTCTTTCGGAGAAGGCAATGGCACCCCACTCCAGTACTCTTGCCTGGAAAATCCCATGGATGGAGGAGCCTGGAAGGCTGCAGTCCATGGGGTCGCTGAGAGTCGGACACGACT
>NW_011494960.1:2785516-2786612 GCF_000754665.1 Bison bison bison | reverse complement strand
ACTTTCACTTTTCACTTTCATGTATTGGAGAAGGAAATGGCAACCCATTCCAGTATTCTTGCCTGGAGAATCCCAGGGACGGGGGAGCCTGGTGGGCTGCTGTCTATGGGGTCACACAGAGTCGGACATGACTGAAGTGACTTAGCATAGCATAGCATGGCATTTTGTTCTTTGCTCTTTTTAGAGGCATTGGGTTTTTTTTGTTGTTGTCCAAACACTAGCTGTCCCAGACTCCTTGTATGGCACCTTATAACACATGTACTTTCCTTCTAAAAAAATTGTTCTTTTTTTTCCTGTTAAATTTATGCCTAAGTTTTACTGTTTTTTCAATCACTATTGAGCGGAATTTTACATTTTTTCCACTTTTAACTGAATATTGCTACTGACTACTATAATCACTTTTCTGAGTCCTCTTATTCTAATTTTTCATGGGCTCTTGAGGGGACCCAGGCGGGGGGCTGGAAGACGGTGGGCTCTGCAGTCCACGGGACCCCTGTGGCTGGGCCTCGGCGTCCTGGCCTGAGGGGGCCCCAGTGCCCCGGTGGCTCCAGCTGGGGGACAGGGGCCAGTGCCCCCATGCCCAGGCCTTCTCCTGACCTTGAGGGACCAGCGCCCTCCTCTCCTCAGAGCCGCTGGCAAGGACGTTGCCACCTCTGGCCACCCGTGCCTGCAGGGCCAAGCTGCCCGGCTCTCGCCCTCCCTGTGGGAGCTGAGAGGAGCAGCCTCCCCTCTCCTGGGTCGCTCCCGCCCGACCCAGGAGGCAGCCTCTCTCTCTCCTGCTGACCCCTCGCCCCAAAGCCCAGGCCACGACGTCCGGTCAGTGGACTTACAGCAACACGCCAGGCAGGGCCTCTCATGGCTGCTTTGGGGGTGTTGCTGGTCCTGGTCCCTTCGGGGGATTTGGGGTTCCCCCCTCCTGTCCCTCTGGGATGCTGTTCTCTGCCCATGCTGCCGTGGTGTCTGACTCGTGCACATGGGCTGGAGCAGGGCGGGAATTTCTGTTGGGTCTTCCCTGGCCAAAGGTGACAGGAGAGCAGGGACGTCTACCCGATGGAGAAGAGGAGGGGACCTCGGCAGAGTCACGAAGGTGGACAGC
>NW_011494960.1:2742355-2785416 GCF_000754665.1 Bison bison bison | reverse complement strand
GGACGGCCACAGCGACTCCTGTCACTAAACTCTCTTAAGTAAAATCAAAATAGAAATCATGCAGACCAGCGTGCTGCTAGCCTGGAAGCCTACAGGAAACACCTGGGAACCTTGTTAAACTGCGGATCCTCATTCCGTAAGCGGGCCCAAGATCCTGCAGTGCTCATTCCTGCTCCCAGGTGCCGCTGAAGCTGGTAACTGGACCAACTTGATGTGGGTAAAACCGGTAAACCAGGACCAAGCCAAGGGCGCCCCCTAGAGTCTGCACTCAGCACTGTTGTGAGGTTTTAGCTAATGAAACAAACAGCAAAAAATGAAATTTGTAGTATGAAAACTAGAAGAGAAAAAATGACGCTCTGGCTAGAATATACATTTTTTAAATTATTAATAAAAATACACACAGAGAGAGGTGCACACACATTTAAAAGAAAAAGTCAAAGACATCAATATCACAGAAACGTGAAAATTATAGAATTAAGTCAGGATAAATCTCGGGTAATATATCTCAGATTCCCTCATTTCTTTGATATCTTTGATAGAAGGATAATCTACATCTACTTGGAAACTTCTGGTGACAGAGATCTTATTCTTTCAGGATATAACTCAATCTAACTCACTCTAGTGTTGAACAGCACTAATAGAAAATTCTCCCCCAAATGAATTATAACATGACTGCATGCCGTGTTTAGCCATGGTTTAGTGCTATCACGTATGGAAGTACAGACTGTACACTGTACAACTCTATAGATCAGACTCGTCACCCTCTGAAGCTGTGCAGCGTCAGAGCCCCATCTTGGCACGTGACACCATCCAAGCTGGAAAAGTTGTTTCTTGTCTTGCCTTTCCTCTGCCTCTTCTTCCTCCTAATATATTTGATCTCTTCAGAAGGTATGGCCCCCAATATTGCATTTTTTCATTATCCCTGCCTTGTGCTTTCCAGGGAAAAATGATTCAATAGATTTGATCTTGATTTTCCACTTTTTTGAGGTTTGCTTTTAGACTCCAAAAAAAAGGGGGGGGACAGCACTGCTTTGGGATGACTGTCACTGACTCATGATCAAGGAAGATCTCAAAGCATGAAAAAAAAAAAACACTGAGTATGAATGTTAAAACCACTAACTAAAAGTGAAGGCAAAGGAAGAAACAAGTCAAAGAACAGTTTAAGCCATCCCAGGTTTAGATTCTTCTTTTTAAACATATGTCTGTTAATTCCCACAACAGATCTGTGTAATAACTGTCATTACAGCCACAGCTCTCCCCTGAGGTCACACGGAATAGTCCCTCATCTGTCCATGCTCTTTCATTACTGTTCTCCGTATGTTCCATTTCTTCTGCTGAATTACCTTCCCTGACCCTATGGATACCATCTTCTGCTCATTCTCTCTTTTACTTGGCAAACTCCTGTTTATCATTCAGATTCCAGATTAGATGTAATCTGATTCCTTGATCCTTTATGTCTAGGCTAAGTGTGCTTCCTATTTGCTCCAAAATACTTTGCATATCCCAGATGTTATCACCTATATTTGCATCCTAATCACCTGTGCAGACCTGTCTCCTCTCTTAGACTCTGACTACCATGAGATCCAGACTATGTAAAGGGAAGCAGGAGAGTATAATTTAGTAAAGTAGAGTCAGGACATAGACCTTGGGCTGATGCTTCCAGTATTTAAAGCCTGGCTCTACCACTTAACTGACTTAGTGACTTCAGATAAGTTACTTAAATGCTTCAGTTCATTCATCTGCAAAATGAGAATAAAATACTGTTTATTTTTTCTAACTGTTGTGAGCGAGAACACAGAGAACACTCTTAAGAGAGTGTATGACACTCAATAGGTGTTACTTATTGTTATTAGGGTTATTCATGAGTGTATTCTCAATACTGATATATAGATGTTCACATTCTTTGCAGACTCTGGATCAGGCATCTTCTATTATTAATTAAAGCCTTCTCAGATATGTCTTTCGGAAAGGTCTTCCTTCAAACCCTCATCTCTGCCTGTTTAATAGCATTTCTTATTTAATACATTAAATCTACTTAATGTAGCCTGCATGTCTTTTTTCTCCTATTAAACCAAAAGATGGTAGCCTCCATATTTGTCTCTCTGTTCTCCTCACAGAAAACAATAGTTGAATGAATTAATGACTCCATAGATAAATCAATGAATTGAAAAATCAAAGGAAGTCCTTCAAGACAAGTTGGTAAGGGAGTTTGGACTAAAAGGAGGCTAGAAATTCAGATATTAGACTAAGAGGTTTGGATGAAAACTGAAGAAAAAAAGACTGCTACACATCAAAAGTCAGCAAAACTGAAAAGTTGGTGTTTCCCTGTGTTGGGTAATCTGTTGCTGCTGCTGCTGCTAAGTTGCTTCAGTCATGTCCGACTCTGTGCATCCCCATAGACAGAAGCCCACCAGGCTCCCCTGTCCCTGGGATTCTCCAGGCAAGAACACTGGAGTGGCTTGCCATTTCCTTCTCCAATGCATGAAAGTGAAAAGTCAAAGTGAAGTCGTTCAGTCATGTCTGACTCTTAGCGACCTCATGGACTGAAGCTTACCAGGCTCCTCCGTCCATGGGATTCTCCAGGCAAGAGTACTGGAGCGGGGTGCCATTGCCTCCTCCAGGGCAATCTGTTAAGCTTTGTCAATACATGGAATGTTCCATGTCACAATCCAAGAGCCAGACTGGTGTAGCCTTTGCATTGGAAACCAAAAAGGGAAAGTCTTGGATCCCTGAATCAGCTCCTTTATGCCCTGGTAGCAGAAGACTCCTGTCAAAAATCCTTGGTATAAAGCCCCACATAGCTCATGACTGATGAAGGAGAAGATGTTGTTCCACTATGGGACATCATTGGATATTAAATATCTATGACTGATCATTTCCAGTTCAGCATATTGAGGAGTCAGGGATAATGCTTATACCTAGCAACTTGTTGGCAAGATGACCATGTAACATATGGAAAGTCCAAGTCTGGAGAGGACAGAGATGTTTATAACAAAATTTTATTTTATTTTTTGTAGGGGAACTGTTATTTATTTATTTTTTTAATTTTATTTTATTTAACTTTACAATATGTATTGGTTTTGCCATATATCAAAGGGATGGTATGGGGAGGGAGGAGGGTTCAGGATGGGGAACACATGTATACCTGTGGCAGATTCATTTTGATATATAATAAAATTTTAAAATGAAGTAAAAGATTCTGGGAGAATTTTCTGAAGTTTGCACTGATAATAAAGTGTTCAATAAGTTGATCTTTCTAAAAAGAGTTCCCTTGATCAAATAAGTTTGGCAAACTACAACCCATAGGTATTTTTAAAGTTTTATGATTCACATCACAATATTAAAATTGCTGGGAAGTCTGGAAATGAGAAAACTTACTTATATTCACCTAAACCTTGAGAGATAGTGACTTTCCCAAAATTACCCTTGTTGGTAAAAAGAGGACTAGAATCTACTCTGATTTTAAATTTTCTATAAAACTGTACCATCTCTTTTTGGACTGTAGAATAGCTCAGTGGAACAAATTTTGGAAAAAAAAAAAAGATGAGGCCGCTGAATGAAGTACCTCCAGCTCCACTTTCCTACTGACATTTGCCAACTTATTAATAGTATTTAAGGCCTCAATTCCAGCACATAGGCAGGGAACAGTGCTTAGATATAAACTTTGCTGTCCTCATTTACACATTATTCATGATCATTGTGGTTTATACGCCCAGGTATCAGAAGGAAGTCTGGTTCCCACAACTGATCCCCTCATCTCCCAAACCTCCACCACCAAGCTTTACTTCTGAAATTTTCACCTGATTTCTTCCCAGAGAGCTTGTGAACATCCCCAGTGAAATTCTCTGAGAAAACTCAAGCACTTCCTCTCAGTCTTCATTTGCCCTGACCTTTCTGCAATATTATCTACGGCTCTCACTTCCTTTCAGCTCAATTCTTCCTTATTTGCTCTTGATCCTCAGGACAGACACCTTAAATAAAGTGAAATTTGATTCAAACTACAGAAAATCTATCAGGATCATTCCTTTGCTGACCTGATAATCAAAATGGAAAAATTTTTTTTTTTTGCAACTTTCCCATTTATTATGGATGGAAAGTTGAGAGATTAAGACCCAGGAAACTTGAAATTGAAGGATAAGTCTAATTACTAAGAAATAATATGATATGGACTAAAAATAACCCCTAGCCCTCTGTTTTCTTATCTCTTTTGATCTGTGAAGTGAAGGAGTGAGACTAAATGGTTTCTATGATTCTATTTTGGCCATTCCTGAATATTGAGGAAATGATTCTGTACTCAATTTATGTGACTGTGATCAAATCATTTAACCACTCTGAGTTTCAGCTTAGAGCCTTATCTGTAAAACAATATTATTTAAAAAAAAAAAACACCTTAATATGGAAAGTTAGTATGTTTAATTACATTACTTCTAAGGATGAACTATCTAAGTTCAAATTCCAGCCTCCTTCTCCCACCCACCCCATCATTTGGTAGCTGTGTGACTCTGGGAAAATTATTGGCTTCAGTTTCCTCATCTGGGGAAAAAAAGAATATATTAACAGATCCTACTTCATATAGTTTTGTGAATTAAGTGAGTTCCTATGTGGAAAGGTCTTAGAAGATTGCTTCCTACTAGTGAGTACTATGTTAAGTGTGACTTTATTATTAATGGATCTTAAAATTGGTTGAAAATTAAGTATTCAAATGCTTCATTTTTCCTTTTTCTACCTAACTCTGTGGCATTGGTAATTTGTTCATTGCTTTGAAAGGTATGATTCACTGCAAAGAAAAAGAATCTGTAACTGACAATTTTCTTATAGATTCATACTCTGTAATATTTTTAAAAATTAAACATCACATTTTGCTTATGTTTGTATAAAATATGAGAGATAACTTTGGATTGGTTAAGTCATCATATATACAAAATCAGATTTTTATTTTGAAGTTTTAATTGAGATATATAGTGAGAATTATATGCTTTTAAAATTGTTATATAGATAGGTTTATCTGCTGTTTTACTTTTTGTTTCCAATGTTTCAAACCATTTTTGTTTCTCTATATCCCTTTTGCTGTTTTTTTTTCATTAAGTGCATATTTTCCAACATAATGCTTAAATCCCTTTAATAATTGTTTTACTATATATTTTACAGGAGTTTTCTTAGCAATTGCTCTAGGGCTTATATATTATCATACTCTGCTGCTTCTGCTGCTGCTGCTAAGTCGCTTCAGTCGTGTCCGACTCTGTGCGACCCCATAGACAGCAGCCCACCAGGCTCCCCCGTCCCTGGGATTCTCCAGGCAAGAACACTGGAGTGGCTTGCCATTTCCTTCTCCAATGCATGAAAGTGAAAAATGAAAGTGAAGTCGCTCAGTCGTGTCCGACCCTCAGCGACCCCATGGACTGCAGCCTTCCAGGCTCCTCCGTCCATGGGATTTTCCAGGCAAGAGTACTGGAGTGGGTATCATACTCTAGACTTACACTAATTTCAGTGAGATACAGAAACGTTATGCTATCATAGATTTATTCTCTTTGTTTTTCCATTCTATTATTTTTTTACATATTACCTTTTTTATCTGTTGCAAACTCAACAACACATTGCTATAATTATCACTTAGTATGAGTATGTTGTCTTTCAGAAAAGCTGAGAGAAAGGAGAGCAAGCACATATTTGCAGCATTTGTAGTATACTGCATGCTAAGTCACTTCAGTCATGTCGGAGTCTTTGTGACCCCATGGACTAGTCTGCCAGGCTCCTCTGTCCATGGGATTCTCCAGGCAAGAATACTGGGGTGGGTTTCCATGTCCTCCTCCAAGTGATCTTCTTCCTCTTGTTATTTCTGGTTCTCTTCATTTATTTTTATGGATTTGAGTTACTATCTGGAGTCATTTTCTTCATCCAATAGAATTCTGCACCCACCCACTTCCTTTGTGCCTTGAGTTAGTTAAGTATGGTTTAGTTATTTGAACTTTTTAACATATTTTAATTATTTGAAAATTATAACAACTGCTTTGATGTCCGCTAAATTCAACTGTAGTATCTTCTCAAACAGGCAGTGGCCTGTTTTTTGACCTGGTCATTTTCCTGTTCCTTTGTATATCCTGTTATTTTTGGTTCTAAACTGGACATTTTATATAATATATTATAGCAATTCTGGATACCGATTCCCACCCAGCACCCACTCTACCACCCAACTCTGAAGCTTGATGTTGGTGTTTGTTGGTTTTAGTGACAGACTGGACTATTTTAGTGAAGCTATTTCCCTTACAATGTGAGTCCTCTCCTGTCGTTCCTCAGAGGGTGCAATTTCAGGCATGTTTTCTGAGAGATATCTTTGACTATCACTTTTCCTGATCAAGGGCAGATATTAGACATCACTAATTGTTGGCTGATTTTTCTGGGTCATCAATTTCCACATAGCCTTATTTAATTACATTTTGCTCTTTGGGAAGGTTCACTCTTGAGACCACTGATTCTGAGGTTTACTTTGACATCTGAGAGCTTGTTTCAGCTGTTTCCCTAGTTCTCTCTGGAAAACTAGACAGCCCATGGTTTATCTTTTACTTCTCATGGAACTGTAAACTGCCTACTGATTGCTTATCACCCAAATCTTCATTTTTTCCAAGATTTCTCTAAGACTTGAATTTCCTTTGAGAAGAGCTTGAGAGCTCTCTGTTCTTAGGGCCTGCCTGTACTTCTAGGAAAAATCTCTGAGCCTTGACTCAGGAAATAGGGATAGGGACATTGGTCTGCTTTTCTTTAAAAGAGCCATGATTTAAGGGCAGGTTTCTAGCCAGGGACCACAGCCACTGTTCCTCTCAGCTTGCCTTTCCTAGTATGGGAACTCTACATTGTGAATGAGATAGGGCAAGGGTCATATGGACCTTTGTATCTTCAGCTTACCTACCTGAGGTCCAGCTTCTACCTTGTAGATGTTGGCGAGGTGGAGGGAGGGAACCCATGACCTCTTGGTCAAACTTGCCTGCATTTTTTCACTGTACACTATACTGATGGGTTATGACAGATATGGGAGGCCTCCCCTCCTGACAAGATACTGCAGCTCTTGAGCAGGAGCTAAGGGAGAGGGATCTCTGGGTTCTTGGCTATTCTTGTTGTTCAGTTGCTAAGTGATGTTGGACTCTTTGCAACTCCATGGTCTGCAGCACGCCAGGATTCCCTGTCCTTCACTATCTCCCAGAGTTTGAGCAAATTCATGTCCATTGGGTCAGTGATGATATCTAACCACCTCATCCTCTGCCACCCCCTTCTCCTTTGCCTTCAATTTTTCCAAGAATCAGGGTCTTTTCCAATGAGTCAGCTCTTTGCATCAGGTAACCAAAGTATTGGAACTTTAGTTTTTGTGCCAGTTATTCCAATGAATATCCAAGGTTGATTTCCTTTAGGATTCATTGGTTTGATCTCCTTGAAGTCCAAGGGACTGTCAAGAGTCTTCTCCAACACGACAGTTCAAAAGCATCAATTATTCGATACTCATCTTCTTTATGGTTCAACTCTCACATCCATACATGACTACTGGAAAAACCACAGGTTTGACTTACATGGACTTTTGTCAGAAAAGTGATATCTTTGCTTTATAATATGCTGTCTAGGATTGTCATAACTTTCCTTCCGAAAGCAAGCATCTTTTAATTTCATGGCTGCAGTCACCATCTGCAGTGATTTTGGAGCCCAAGAAAATAAAGTCTGCTACTGCTTACAATTTTTTCTTTTTACCATAAAGTGATGGAACTGGATACCATGATCTTAGTGTTTGAAATATGATTTTTAAGCCAGCTTTTTCACTCTCCTCTTTCTCCCTCATCAGGAGACTCTTTAATTTCTCTTCAATTTCTGCCATTAGAGTGGTATCATCTGCATATCTGAGGTTATTGTTATTTCTCCCTGCAATCTTGATTCCAGCTTGTGATTCATCTAGTCTGGCATTTCTCATGATGTCCTCTGCATAGAAATTAAATAAGCGGGCAACAATATACAGCTTTAATGTACTCCTTTCCTGATTTGGAGCCAATCTGTTGTTCCATGTCCAGTTCTAACTGTTGTTTCTTGACCCGCATAAAGATTTCTCAGGAGACAGGTAATATGGTCTGGTGTTCCCATCTCTTTGAGAATTTTCCGCAGTCTGTTGTGATCCACACACTCAAGGGCTTTAGTGTAGTCAATGAAGCAGAAGTAGATGTTTTTTTCTGGAATTCCTGTGCTTTATCTATGACTCAAGAAACGTTGGCAGCTTGATCTCTGATTCCTCTGCCTTTTCTAAACCCATTTTGTACATCTGGAAGTTCTTGGTTCACACACTGCTGAAGCCCATCTTGAAGGATTTTGAGCATAACCTTACTAGCATGTGAAATGAGCACAATTATCCAGTACTTTGAAGATTCTTTGAGACTGCTCTTCTTTGGGATTGGAAGAAAAACTGACCTTTTCCAGTCCTATGGCCACTGCTGAGTTTTCCAAATTTGCTGGCATATTGAGTGCAGCACTTTAAGAGCATCATCTTTTGGGATCTGAAATAGCTCAGCTGGAATTCCATCATCTCCACTAGCTTTGTTGTAGTAATACTTCCTAAGGCCCACTTGACTTCACACTCCAGGATGTCTTGCTCTAGGTGGGTGACCACACTATCCTGGTTATCTGGGTCATTAAGATCTTTCTTGTACAGTTCTGTGTATTTCTGCCCCCTATTCTTAATCTCATCTGCTTCTGTTATATTCTTATCATTTCTGTCCTTTATTGTGCCCATCCTTGCATGAAATATTCCCTTGATATCTATTTTCTTGAAGAGATCTCTGGCCTTTCCCATTCTTTTGTTTTCATCTATTTCTTTGCATTGTTCACTTATCAAGACCTTCTTATCTCTCCTTGCTATTCTCTGGAACTCTGCATTCAGTTGGGTATATATCTCCCTTGTTTTTCAATTATCTTCTTTTCCTAACAATTTGCAAAGCCTTCTCAGACAACCACTTTACCTTCTTACATTTCTTTTTCTTTGGGATGGTTTTGGTCCCTGCCTCCTGTACCATGTTAAGAATCTCTGTCCATAGTTTTTCAGGCATTGTGTCTATCAGATCTAATCCCTTGAATGAATTTGTCACTTCCAGTGTATAGTCATAAGGGATTTGATTTAGGTCATACCTGAATGGCCTAGTGGTTTCCTCACTAAGAAACCACATTGAAGTGGTTTTCTTCAATTTAAGCCTGGATTTTGCAATAAGGAGCTCATGACCTGGTTCACAGTCAGCTCCAGGTCTTGTGTTTGCTGACTGTAGAACTTCTCCATTTTGCTTCAAAGAATAAAATCAATCTGATCTCGATATTGACCGTCTGGCGATGTCCACATGTAGAGTCATCTTTTGTGCTGTTGGAAGAGGGTGTGTGCTATGTCTAATGCATTCTCTTGGCACAACTCTGTTATCCTTTGCCCTGCTTCATTTTGTACTCCAAGACCAAATTTGCCTGTCACTCCAGGTATCTCTTGACTTCCTACATTTGCATTCCAGTCCCCTATGATGAAAAGGACATCTTTTTTTAGATGTTAGTTCTAGAAGGTCTTGTAGGTCTTCCTAGAACTGATCAGCTGCTTCTTTTTTGGCATTAGTGGTAGGGGCATAGACTTGGATTACTGTGATGTTGAATGTTTGTCCTGGGAACGAACAGAGATCATTCTGTCGTGTTTGAGATTGCACCCAAGTACTGCATTTTGGACTCTCTCCTTGGCTGTGAGGGCAACTCCATTGTTTGTAAGGGATGCTTCCCCACAATAGTAGTTATAAATGGTCATCTGAATTAAATTCTTCCATGCCCGTCCATTTTAGTTCACCGATTTCTAAAATGTCGATGTTCACTTTTGCATATTCTGCTTGACCAGGTCCAGTTTACCTTGATTCATGGAACTAAACTTCAGCTTCCTATACGATAGTTTCTTTACTACATCGGACTTTACTCTCACCACCAGACAGATCCACAAACAAGCATCATTTCCGCTTTGGCCCAGTCATTTCATTTTTTCTGGAGCTATTAGTAATTGCCCTCTGCTCTTTCCCAGGAGCATACTGGACACTTTCTGACCTGGGAGGCGCATCTTCCAGTGTCATATCTTTTTGCCTTTTCATACTGTCCATGGGGTTCTCAGGGCAATAATATTGAAGTGGTTTGCCATTCCCTCTTCCAGGGGGCCACGTTTTGTCAGAACTCCTCTCTATGACTGGTCCATCTTGGGTGGCCCTGAATAGCATGGCTCATGGCTTCACTGAGTTACACAAAACCCTTTGCCACAACAAGGCTGTGATCCATGAAGGGGGTTCTTGGCTATAACCACCTGGAATGAAGTTTCTGTAATGCTGAGTTAGAAAGGAGGAATGGGTTCAAATGTCATAGGCTCTCACTGTTTTTATCAAGTTTTAGTGAATTTTCTTAAATAGACATTTCTCCATTTGTCCTTAGCACAATATCCTCTGTATATGCACTAAGAAAATAGCTTTTGATTATATAGTGAGACGGTGGCCATCTATGAGCCAGAGAGCTCTCACCATAAACCAACTCTGACAGCTCTTTGATCTTGGACTTCTAGCCTCCAGACTGTGAGAAAATACATTTCTTTTGTTTAACCCACCCAGACTGTGGTATTTTATGGCAGCCCTAGCCAAATAATATATCACTTCTCCATAGTTTTATCACTACATTTTATTTTAGCCATTCTGATGAGTTTTTAGTGACATCATATAGTGCTTTTAATTTGCATTTCCCTAATGACTGAAGGAAGAAGGCAATGGCACCCCACTCTAGTACTCTTGGCTGGAAAAATCCCATGGATGGAGAAGCCTGGTAGGCTGCAGTCCATGGGGTCGCTAAGAGTAGGGCATGACTGAGCGACTTCACTTTCACTTTTCACTTTCATGCATTGGAGAAGGAAATGGCAACCCACTCCAGTATTCTTGCCTGGAGAATCCCAGGGACAGAGGAGCCTAGTGGGCTGCCATCTGTGGGGTCGCACAGAGTCAGACATGACTGAAGCAACTTAGCAGCAGCAGCAATGATTGAAGATGCTGAGTTCCTTCTCATATATTTTCATTCTGTGTATCTTCTTTGCTGAAATATCTCTTCATACTTTTTGCTCATTTTATGATTGAATTGCCTTTCATAATGTTTATGTTTTCAGAGTTCTTCATACTTTTAGATATGCTGAATATGTGACTTACAAGTATTTTCTCTTATTCTGTAGCTTGTATGTTCATCCTCTTAATAGGATCAGTCACCAATAAAAGTTTTAAATTTTGATGAAGCTGTAACTTAACAAGTGTTCCTTTCATGGCTAGAGCTTTTGAAATCACATCTACAAACGCTTTTGTTGTTGTTATTTACTCACTAATTCACATCTGACTCTTTGTGATCCCATGGACTGCAGCAGGCCAGGCTTCCCTGTCCTTAACTATCTCCCAGTGTTTGCTCAAACTCATGTCCATTGAGTTGGAAATACCATCCAACTGTCTCATCATCTGCACTCCTTACTCAGTCCTAAATCCCAAAGAATTTCTCCTATTTTTTATTTATTTTTTAAATTTTATTTTATTTTTAAACTTTACAATATTGTATTGGTTTTGCCAAATATTGAAATGAATCTGCTACAGGTATACATGTGTTCCCCATCCTGAACCCTCCTCCCTCCTCCCTCCCCATACCATCCCTCTGGGTCGTCCCAGTGCACCAGCCCCAAGCATCCAGTATCGTGCATTGAACCTGGACTGGCGACTCGTTTCATACATATATTATACATGTTTCAATGTCATTCTCCCAAATCTTCCCACCCTCTCCCTTTCCCACAGAGTCAAATTTCTCCTATTTTTTAAAGTTTTTTAGTTTTATGTTTTACATTTAAGCCCAGGATCCATTTTAGTGGATATTCATGGGAAACAGTTTCTGTATCATAAATAGACTAAGCAGTGGACTGAGGAAATAAAGAGACAGTCTAAGTGATAATGATAACAAAAGAGTAAGCATCTCATGGAGGGTACTGGAACTTCCATTGAACAGGTGAGATAAGGACAAAACTAGTGAGGCCCTGTGGGCTTTTGCTGGGACACACAAACTCAGAGGAGACTCCAGGGCCATTTTTATCAATGGCCCTGCTTAGTGCTCTCAGGCAAGTCACTCTGTTTCTCGATTCAGGTTCCTTGTCTATAAAATCTTCAAACTAACACACTGATTTGCAGTCTGCAGTACAGGAGGAGTCAAGAGAGTTAGGAGGCACAGAAACTGAGAAGTCTGGGTAGGCACGAGAACTGACAAGAAAGTGCAGTCTCTGAATCTCTCCTACCTTTCCTCTTGGAGCCTATTGCTTCCCATATCATATGCCTTTTCTTCTTGATTCCAAGTGTCCATCCTGTTCCCTATTCTTGCTAATCTCAATCATGGATTATAGTTGTACACCCCAATCCACTATGACATTTGCTGAGAATGCATCAGAGATTGAAACACCTCACAAGTTCACAAAATAATAATTAAATTATGCACCTAAGTAAACACCTAGGTTTTTAATCAGTGTACTCCCAGTGAACAATCATACTAGATTTAAATGAATTTTTCTATGATTCTTCCCTCCTTCTTTTGTGACCTCCTTCTCCATTACTAATTTCCTAAGAAAAGACTAAGTATTTGGTTCTCTGCTGTAATACCTGAGAAACCCAGAGATATAATTAGATGTAGATTTTAAATATCATATTTACTTTTTAATTCAAGGTCATTGGATAATGCCTAGAAATTATAAAACTGAGAAAAGCCTTTCCAAAAGATTTGATATAAGCAGAAGAGCAATTATACACGTAAGTGTATATATCCATGGTATACCAAAACTTAGAAAGCCCCTTCCAACTAATAACTTGATTTAGATTGAGGAATTACTACACACACACATACAAGCATACAGTTATACACACACACCCTATACTGATGCACAACATCCACATATCCAGACTCATTCCAATTTTGTGACTAGCCTTCTCTGATCTTGGGCAAATATCATTCTTTTCAGTGTCAATTTTCCATCTCTAAAATGAAGAGATTGAACTAGGTTATTTCTGAAATAATTGATATCACTTCAAGTCTAAAAATAACTTGCTCTTTGTTACTCAACTCGATATTATTTCCTAGTGAAAATCAACAGCTGCTTTTTTCTTCTATACTAAGCAAATCATACTTTGCCAACAAAGGTCCATTTAGTCAAAGCTACGGTTTTTCCAGTAGTCATGTATGGATGTGAGAATTGGGCTATAAAGAAAGCTGAGTGCCAAAGAATTGATGCTTTTGAACTGTGGTGTTAGAGAAGGCTCTTGAGAGTCCCTTGGACTGCAATGAGATCAAACTAGTCAGTCCTAAAGGAAACCAGTCCTGAATATTCACTGGAAAGACTGATGCTGAAGCTGAAACTCGAATACTTTGGCCACCTGATGCAAAGAATGAACTCATTGGAAAAGACCCTGATGCTGGGAAAGATTGAAGGCAGGAGGAGAAGGGCACAACAGAGGATGAGATGGTTGGATGGCATCACCAACTCGATGGACATGAGTTTGAGCAAGCTTGAAGAGTTGGTGACGGACAGGGAAGCCTGGCATGCTGCAGTCCATGGGGTTGCAAAGAATTGGACACAGCTGAGCAACTGAACCAAATGAAACAAATCATTTTTCTTACTTACTGAGTGAAAGAAGAATGGTATAAAGTACATAAATTTGAGATTGTGTGTGTATTTTAATCATCCATAAGATTCTTTAAGTTAACTGGAGGTATATGAAAACCTTAACCTTTGTGATTTATTCCCTGAAGCTTTCCCAGGTTACTGGATTTGAAGACTGAACAAAGTGGATACTCAAACCTCAAGAACAATTCTTTACATGGAAGTTTCAATTCTAGGTACCAAAGGCTTGAACTCCTAGACTTCTATTTTCATATCTGCTTCTAAAGAGCATCTCCCAGGGAGTGTAGCCCTTAGATTTGATTCTGGAAAAAGAAAACACAGTAATTTTCAACTCTCAAGTATACACTTAAAATAATACACATCTTTTCTGTTGCTTCTTTATATATATTTTACATATATATTTTATAAACACCTTATAAATTTGGTTAATTCTACTTCAATATGTCTAATACTCATATTTAAGGCACAAGGAAGGGACCTCACTGATCTCTTCAATAGTACATCTATGATGTGGGTTCTGAGTTTCCTTTCTGCTTTACAAAAATTTACTAGTGATAAAGTGCTGGAGAAAGAATTTCTCCCCTCCCCCTTCCCTGGTCCAGCTGTGTGTTTTTTACATGAGAGGAGTAAGAAATCTCTCCTTTTCCTAATACAACTTACCTGTTCATAATGGGATCTCAAGGGCATTAGAAACTGTACCTTTTTCTGCTCAAAGTGTTTCTAGTACTTGAATCATCTCCATTTAAAACAGTGTTCTAAGCAAATTTCACAATACTTGGATAATTTTATACACTTCCTATGGCAACCCACTCCAGTATTTTTGCCTGGAGAATCCCATGGACAGAGGAACCTGGCAGGCTACAGTCTATGGGGTCGCAAGAGTTGGACACAACTTAGTGACCAAAAGCAGGGGACAACCTAAAGATCTGTGACTCATTTCAGTGTACAAACTCTGTTTCTTTGTTAAAAAGTCATATTGGCTTATAATCACATATTCTTTACTGTTGATCAAAGTGATACAATGCCTGACTGTTCTTAATTATCGTATCAGTACAGAAACTGAACTTTATGAAAGCGAGCATTTTTAATTTGTATTGGAATATAAAATGTGACTTAAAATGTTGTGTTAGTTTCTGCTGTAGAGCAAAGTGCATCAGTTATACATATATCTATATCCACTCTTTTTTAGACTTTTTTCCCAAATAAGTCATTACAATTTGGCGTGGGAGGGATAAACTGGGAGACTGAGATTGACATATATACACTATAATATATAAAGTGGATAACTAATCAGAATCCATTGTATAGCACAGGGAATGCTACTCATTATGACCTATATGGGAAAAGAATCTGAAAAGGAGACAAAGTGTGCATTAAGGAGGAAACCCAGAAAAATACAACAGTTGGAAAATCTGGGTTCAAGCACTTGTTTTGCCACCAATGTATTAACTGCCATTCACCAAGTCATTCACTCCTTCCAGGACATTGTCTCCTCATCCATAAAAGGAAGGGAATCTGAGAATTCTAACCCTTCGGTTCAGATGTGCTAAAATTCTTCTTCTCATCTACCGATCGACTAAAGTGACAAGTTAGGTCTTCTGGACAGTTTCCAAAGGCAAAAAGAAGAAAATCAAAGGATTCTTTCTAACATAAGAGAAATAAATAAAAGTGTACATGGGACATTGCAAAATGATTATCAAAGCACACAGAAGCAAGTTACTCGCTCTGGGAAAAGAGCAAGATAAGACAGGAAGTGATATGCAACAGAGGGATGGTAACAGCTGTTAAAACTAAGCAACAGGATTCTAAATGGAGAGTGGCCAACATTCCGGGACAAATGACCCTTTAGAGAAAAATGTTCAAATATACACATATATAAGGTTCAGACCAAGAACCAATGACTCAAAGGTGAGAAAGTACATGTTATAGAAGAAAGTGCTTCTATATTTATAAAAGAGAAAAATGGACTCAAAGGCTCATTCTTCCCTCTTCCCTATCACACTCAGCTTTGAGTGTCTAATATTTTCTGTTAATGAAGTACAACTCCTGAGATCACTGGCATCTTAAATCTTAGGAACTGAATCATAAAGTTTCTCCAGCCTTGACAAAACTTACCTGGATTCAAGAGTTAATTTCTCAGGAAGCTGGTCAGTGCATCAAAGTGGAAAAATCCAAAAGTTGAGGTTTTTCCTCCTTTAAAGACCCACTATGGTGGGTCACTCCTTAAAAGCAGAAACTCTGAGCTCTGGTGAAATTTTCTGAGACGTAACTTGTGCGCTACACTCCTTGGTTTTCAAATTGCTTGTAACTTCCAAACAAGGTTTAATAGCTGAATCCCACCTGCTCTTAATGGAGAGTGATCTCAGTAGCAATGCTGTAGAATGAACCAAGCATAGAAAGGGCTCTAAAAAGCAGAGGTTTGGATGGAGTTTTAATTCACATGTGGCATTAGGGAACCCTGAATTCACAATTAAGCTTAAATTTAACCATAAATTTCCTCCCAATCAATTTATCTCTGCTGCATGCTACTATTTAAATGAAGACCTAACTCACTCTCTAAGGAAACTTTTCACTCAGACATATTAGAAAGAAAAAATGACATTATAATGACTTACATATGGAGAAGGGATCTTTAAAACTTTTTGCTATCAGGCTAACTGGCTATCATAATTAATTGCTGATGACTGAAACATAATTTAATGGATAATAAATAGAATGAGAAAGGCAGAAACCTTTGTTTCAGTTCTACCTAAGTTCTTTCCTATAAATTGAAAGATATTAACCCACGTTTCTGAAGTTTGATTGTTAAAAGAATTAGTTGACTTCTAACCTCACAGAAGACATATATTGAATAAGTAGATATTTTAAAGGTGTATTAAGAATGTATAGGATGTCTTTCTTTTAAAAGTTACTATATGATAATGCATTCCAACCTGAAGAACTCACAAATGGTTATAATCACTTCTTTTTACAAACTTTAAACTTCTCATTTTGTATTAGGATACAGCTGATTAACAATGCTGTGGTAGTTTCAGGTGAACAGCATAGGGACTCAGCCATACATACACACGTCTCCATTCTCCCTTAAACCCCTCTCCCATCCAGACTGGCACATAACATTGAGTAGAGTTCCATGTTACATAATAGGTCCTTGTTGGTTATCCATTTTGAATATAGCAGTGTACAATTACTTCTTTTAAAGGCTTAAAAATAGTCCTTCCTGTCAGGAAGATGGAAACGAAGTATATTTCATGTTCTTAGGTGATGACTAAGTGTGGTTTGGTTTTATTGCTGTTTAGGCAAGGTCTATTTATACTTTGGTCTAAAATTTCACAGTCAGTAGGGCACAAATTCCAGAAGACCAAGTAAGAATTTAAAAGCAGGAGAAGATAAGCAGCAACTGGAAATCTTCCATAAAATCACACCATTTCAAGAGATGGATCCATCGTACAAACTTTCTGGATAGTAATCAAAAGTAAGCTTGTTCTCCAGTAATACAAAATATGTAGTGATTTCTACCTATATGATACAGTTGAAAAAAAAAAAGGATACTAAACAGAGCTATAACTTTATAGTAGGCTTTCCTGATGGCCCAGCAATAAAGAATCTGCCTGTAATGCAGGAGACCTGGGTTTGATCCCTGGATTGAGAAGATGCTCTGGAGAAGGAAATGGCAAACCACTCCAGTATTCTTGCTTGTGAAATCTATGGACACAGGAGCCTGGCAGGCTACAGTCCATGAGGTTGAAAAAAGCCAGACATGACTTAATGACTAAATAACAACAACATCATTATCGTAGTTGCCTAAACCCAGACATATTGGACCAAAGCAAATAGTTTGCTTAGTTCTTCCACATGGAGGGTACCCCTATTAAGTACCAGACCTCATTTGTCCAAACCTCCCAATCTAGGGTAATAGCCATGTGCTCATCCAGATCACAATCATTTACATCTAGGGGTAAATCATTGAAAATAAATCTAGGAGTAAATCCTATTCAGCTTCTCAATATCTCCAGGTACAGATGAAATGTGCCTTGCTTGGATTTATCTCCCTCTCTATTCTAGAATCTGCCATGAAGATCACTTCTACTACCGAGTCCCAAACCCAGGTCTAGTTCATGCTCCCCTTGACAAATAAAATATGGTTAAACTAATAGGGAAACATAGACTAGGGAGAGTATTTACGCTTTCTAGAAAATCATTGAATTGAATCAAACTCTCTAAAACTCCATTGGGAGACAATTACTTTCTTCACATGCTTCATTCTTTCACTCAATAAATGTTTGTTGAGAACCTACTATGTATTAGACACTATGTTAGACTTTAGCAGTATAACATTAGGAAAGACAGTTCCTTCACTTAGGGAACTCAAGATCCAGTTTGGCAGAATGATGACTGAAAGTGAAAGTGTTAGTCACTCAGTCATGCCCGAATCTTCGCAACCCTATGCACCATAGTGCACCAGGCTCCCCTATCCATGGAATTCTCCAAGCAAGAATACTGGAGTAGGTAGCCATTTCCTTCTCCAGGGGATCTTTCCAACCCAGGGATGAAACCAAGGTCTCTTGCATTGCAGGCAGATTCTTTACTGTCTGAGCCACCAGGGAAGCCCCTGATGTGTTCATATGTCAGTTGCAATTCAGTGTAATAAGCGCCATGTCAGGTTAATGACTGGGTGCTGAGGTAGGAGAGAAATCAAGAAAGGCTTTCTGGAAAACACTTCTAAGTTGTCTTGAAGAGTAAGTAGTCATCAGCTAGAAATGAGGGTAAAGAAGATTGCTGGAGTTCTAAAAGTAGTTCAGTTTATCTGTGCTATGAGATGAAGAGTAGATGATGAGATAGAGATAAACACTCAGGCCATATCTTTCAAAAGCACACTGGGATATACTCAGGACATAGCATAAAGCTCCCAAAATCTATATGATGAATAAAAAGACGAGACCTCATTTTTTTCTTTCAGCTCCATGGAGGTATAATTGACAAATAAAATTGTAACATATTTAGAGTGAAAAATGAGATGATTTGATATGTGCAAACATTTTAAAATGATTTCCAAGTTAATTAACATATCTATCACCTCATATTTATTTACGATGAGAATACAAGTTCTCTCTCAGCAAATTTTAATTATACAATACAGTATTATCAACTATAGTCACCATATTATACATGAGATCTTCAGACTTTATCCATAATATAACTGAAAATGTGTACCCTTTTACAAACTCTTCCTATTTCCCCCACAATTCAGTCCCTGACAACCACCATTCTACTCTGTTTCTATGAGTTTGACTTAAAAAAAAAATGTTCACATGTCAGTGATGCCATACAATACTTTTCTTTCTCTGTATGGTTTATTTCACTAAGTATAATAGCTTCCAGTTTCACCCATGTTATCATAAATGACAGAATGTCCCTCTTTTTTAAGGCTGAATAGTATTTCATTGTGTGTATATATCATATTTTCTTTATTCATTAATCTATTGATGGACACGTAGGTTCTTTCCATGTCTTGTAAATGCTGCAATGAAATGGGTTGCAGATATCTCTTTGAGATACTGACTTTGCTTCCTTTGGATATATCCAGAAGTGGGGTTGCTTAACAATAAGATAGTTGTATTTTTAATTTCTTGAGGAACATCCATGTTGTTTTCCACAGTGGCTGTACCAGTTTACATTCCAATCAGTAGTACACAAGGGTTCATGCTCCTCTACATCTTAACCAACAATTATGAATTCTTATTAATTTAAAAAAATAAATAATGGACATAAAACAATGCATTAATTTCAGAGATAGGATATAATGATTTGATGTTTGTATATACTGTGAAATGATCACCACATAAATGGAGTTAACATTCATAACCATACAGAGTTGCAGTTTTTTCTTTTGTGTTAAGAACTTTTAAGATCTACTCTCCAAGCAACTTTCAGATGTATAGTACAGAAGTAATAACTATAGTCGCCAAACTGTACATTACATACCCATGATTTATTACAATTGGAAGTTTGTACCTTTTGACCACAGTTATACCCACTTCATCTATCCCCTATTTCTTGCCTCTGCTGAGGCTGCTGCTGCTAAGTTGCTTCAGTCGTGTCTGACTCTGTGCAGCCCCATAGACGGCAGCCCACCAGGCTCCCCCGTCCCAGGGATTCTCCAGGCAAGAACACTGGAGTGGGTTGCCATTTCCTTCTCCAATATATGAAAGTGAAAGTGAAGTCACTCAGTCGTGTCTGACTCTTCTTGACCCCATGGACTGCAGCCCACCAGGCTCCTCTGTCCATGGGATTTTCCAGGCAAGAGTGCTGGAGTGGGTTGCCATGCCTTCTCCCATTCCCTGCCTCTGGAGACCATCAATCTATTCTCTGTATTAATGAGTTCAAGGTTGTTTCTTTGTTTTGTTTTTTTCTAGATTCCACATTTAAGTAAGAGTATATGATATTTGTTTTTCTTTATATGACATTTCACTTGGTATAATATCCTCAAAGTCTATCTATATTGCAAATGTCAGGATTTCCTTCTTTTTATGGCATAATTATGTTCCACTTCATACACATACAATATCTTCTTTATGTATTCATTTGTTAATGGACACTTAGGTCATGTTTCAGTCATTGTAAATAATGCTTCAATGAACATCAGATCAGATCAGTCGCTCAGTCGTGTCCGACTCTGTGACCCCATGAATCGCAGCACGCCAGGCCTCCCTGTCCATCACCAACTCCCGGAGTTCACCCAGACTCACGTCCATCGAGTCGTTGATGCCATCCAGCCATCTCATCCTCTGTCGTCCCCTTCTCCTCCTGCCCCCAATCCCTCCCAGCATCAGAGTCTTTTCCAATGAGTCAACTCTTCAACATGGGGGTGCTTATATACTTTTAAGTTACTGTTTTTTCTTTCAATAAATGCTCATAAATTGAATTACTGGATCATATAGTGGTTCTATTTAATTTTTTTGAGGAATCTTCAAATGATTTTCCATCGTAGCTACACTAGTTTACATTCCCACCCACAGTGCATGAGGGTTTCCTTTCTCCCACATCATTGCCCACACTCATTATTTCTGATGTTTTGATAATAAATAACCTAACAATTGTGAGATGATATTTCATTTTGATTTTTTAATTTATTTTTCATTGGGGGATAATTGCTTTCCAAAGTTGTGTTGGTTTCTGCCATACATCAACATGAATCAGCCATAGGGATACACTTGTGCCCCCTCTCCTGAACCTCCCTCCCACCTACCACACCATCCCGCCCCTCTATGTTGTCACGGGACACTGAATTGGGCTCCTCCATCCATGAGATCGGAGAAGGCAATGGCATCCCACTCCAGTACTTTTGCCAGGAAAATCACATGGATGGAGGAGCCTGGTGGGCTACAGTCCATGGGGTCGCTAAGAGTCGGACACGACTGAGCAACTTCCCTTTCACTTTTCACTTTCATGTATTGGAGAAGGAAATGGCAACCCACTCCAGTGTTCTTGCCTTGAGAATCCCAGGGACGGGGGAGCCTGGTTGGGCTGCTGTCTATGGGGTCACACAGAGTCGGACACGACTGAAGCGACTTAGCAGCAGCAGCAGCAGCATCCATGGGATTCTCCAGGCAAGAATACTAGAGTGGGTTGCCATTTCCTTCTCCAGGGGAATCTTCCTGATCCAGGGATTGAACCCAGGTCTCCCGCATTGCAGGCAGATGCTTTAACCTCTGAGCCACCAGGGAAGCCCCATATTATACAACAAATTCCCAGTGTCTATCTCTTTCACACATGGTAATATATGTTTCAATGCTACTTTCTGAATTTTTCCCACCCTCTTCTTCCCCTGCTGTGTCTAAAAGGCTGTTCTCTGTGTCTCTATGTTCACAAGTACCATCTTTCTTGATTTCATATTTATGCATTAATATAGAATATTTGGTTTTTTTTCTGACTTATTTCACTCTGTATAAAAGGCTCTAGGTTCATCCACCTCTATAAAACCGATTCAAGTTCATTCCTTTTTATGGCTGAATAATATTCTATTGTATATATGTATCACAACTTCCTTATCCATTCATCAGTCAATGGACTTCAAAGTTGCTTCCATGTCCTGGCTATTGTAAAGAGTGCTTCAATGATTGTTGGGATATTTGTGTCTTTTTCAATTACGGTTTTCTCAGGGTATATGCCCAGTAGTAGGATTGTTGTATGATATGGTAGCTTTATTCCTAGTTTTTTAAGGAATCACCATACTGTTCTCCATAGTGGCTGTATCAATTTACATTCCCATCAACAGTACAAGAGAGTCCTCTTTTCTCGTCATTCTCTCTAGCATTTACTGTTTGTAGATTTTTAAATGATGGCCATTCTGACCAGTGTGAGGTGATACCTCATTGTAGTTTTGATTTGCATTTCTCTAACAATAAGTAATGCTGAACATTTTTCATGTGTATATTAGCCATCTGTATGTCTTTGGAGAAATGTCTGATTTTGATTTGCATTTCCCTGGTGATTAGAAACACTGAGCATCTTTTCATGTGTCTGTTGGTTAACTGTGTGTCTTTGGGAAAACATCTCTTCAGTTTGTTGTTAGTGTACAGAAATACAATGAGATATCACTCACACTTTTCAGAATAGCAGTTATTAAAAAGATAAGAAAGAGCAAGTATTGGCAAGAATGTAGAAAAAAGGGAACTCTCTCACACTATTGGTGGAATGTATATCACTGCAGCCACTATAGAAATTAACGTGAAGGTCTCTCAAAAAATTAAAACTGGAACTACCACTTGATCTAGAAATTCTACTCCTAGGTACTTACCTAAAAAAAAATGAAAACACTAATTAAAAAGATATATGCACCCCTATGTTCATTGCAGCATTATTTATAATAGCCAAGGTATGTAAGCAACTTAAGTACCCATAGACAAGTGAATGGATAAATAAGATGTAGTATATGTATACAATAGAGTATTACTCTGTCATAAAGAAAGAATGAAATTTTGCCATTTTGTATATGGAGCAAAAGGATGTTATGTTAAGTTTAGCAGAGAAAGAAAAATACCATATGACTTCATTTATATGTGGAATCTAAAAATACAACAAATGAACAAATAACAAAACAGAAACAGGGTTATAGATAGAACAGAAAGGTGGTTGCCAGAGGCATGGGAGGTGGGTGGTGGATATGAGAAATACGTGAAGGAGATTAAGAGGTACAAACTTCCAGTTACAAAATAAATGTCATGGGTAGAAAATGTACAGAGTAGGGGGATTTTTTCAATAATAATGTAATATCTTTGTATGGTGACATATAATTTTAAAAAAAGAAATGCAACTGATTTTTGTGTGTTGATTTTGTACACTGCAACTTTACTGAATTCATTTTATTAGTTCTAGCATTTTTTTTTTTTGATGGAGTCTTTTTGGTTTGCTGTCTATAATATCATGTTATCTGCAAACAGTCAATTACTTCTTTCTTTTTAATTTAGATGTCTTTTAATTCTTTTTCTTACCTAATTACTCTGGTTAGGACTTCCATTACAGTGCTGAATAAAATTGGTAGGAGTGGACATCTTTGTCTTATTCCTGATCTTATAGGAAACACTTTCAGCTTTTCATCATTTAATGCAATCTTAGTTTTGAAAGGTTGTTGTTGAATCATGCGAAGACACCAGGATTCTTGGCCCCCGGAGGAGAAGAATTCAATCCGGGGCCAGAGACGAGGCTTGATCGCTCAGAACTTTTGTGTAATAAAGTTTTATTAAAGTATAAAGGAGATAGAGAAAGCTTCTGACATAGGCATCAGAAGGGGGAAGAAAGAGTACCCGCTTGCTAGTGTTAACAATGAAGTTATATACTCTCCAATGAATCCAAAGAATATCTGGAGGTTGTAAAGACCTCATCAGACCTACTCCCATAATTTACATTTTAAGATAACAGAATTAGCCAGAAGGTTTAATCCAAAGACTGTCCTCAGGCAGGATACATTACTGTTATATAATCCTAAGGAATGTGGAGAAAGAAAAAAAGTTTGTCCTTTCTTCCTCCTTGAGAATTCCAGACCCCTCTCTCCTTGGGACCCCTAGACTCCCTATCAACCTGCCTAGGAAATGACTCTCTCAGTTTCAGATTTATTATATATGGCCTTTATTATGTTGAGGTACATTCCTTCTATATCCAATTTGTTGAGAATTTTTATCATAAATAAATGCTGAATTTTGTCAAAATTATTTGCATCTACTGAGATGATCATGTAATTTATCCTTCATTTTATTGATGGAGTACAGCACCTTTATCAGTTGGCATAACTGAAATATCCTCACGTTGTAGGGATAAATTCCAATTAAATATGCTTTATGATCATTTTAATATACTTTCACCTGGTACTATTTTGTTGAGAATTTTTGCTTCTATGTTCATCAAGGATACTGGTTGGTAATCTTTCTTTCCTTGTGGTGTCCTTGTCTGGATTTGGTATCTAGGTAATGCTGGCTTTGTAAAGTGAGTTTGGAAGTGTTTCCTGCTCTTTTATAGTTTGGAAGAGTTTGAGAAGAACTGGAATTTCTTTCTCTTGGAATGTTTGTAGAATTCACCAGTGAAGCCATCTGGTCCTCAACTTTTGCTTGTTGAGAGGTCTTTGGTTACTGTTTCAATCTCCTAATGTGGAGAAGTCACTCAGGGTTTTTTGTTGTTTTTTCTCTCTCAGAGGAAATTGCTCCCTGTGTACCTATAGGGGTTTCCCACGTGGCTGAAGTGGCAAAGGATCCACCTGGCAATGCAGAAGACGGAGGAGACACAAGTTTGATCCCTGGGTCAGGAAGAGTAAGCACATGTTCCTATACATTTGGTGTGTCCATAGGATGAGGGAAGTCCAGGAGACTTTTATGTCAGCATTTGGTCCTTTCTCTCTCCATTTGCTGCTACTGCTACTGCTACTGCTACTGCTAAGTTGCTTCAGTCGTGTCTGATTCTGTGCGACTCCATAGACGGCAGCCCACCAGCACCCCCCCGGGCACCTCCGCCCTCCTCGTCCCTGGGATTCTCCAGGCAAGAACACTGGAGTGGATTGCCATTTTCTTCTTCAATGCATGAAAGTGAAAAGTGAAAGTGAAGTTGCTCAGTTGTGTCTGACTCTGTGGCAACCCCATGGACTGCAGCCCACCAGGCTCCTCCGTCCATGGGATTTTCCAGGCAAGAGTACTGGAGTGGGGTGGCTCCATTTGCTACATGGCCTCAATTCTTTGGACCATATAGAAAATGTTAAGTTTGAGTCGGCTATAAAGAAGGGCTTCTTTGGTGGCTCAGTTGGTAAAGAACCCATCTACAATGCAGGAGACTGCCTGCAATGCAGGATATGCGGGTTCAATCCTGTGGTTGCGAAGATTCCCTAGAGAAGAAAATGGCAACCCACTCCAGTATTCTTGCCCGAGAAATCCCATGGAAGGAGGAGGTTTGCGGTCCACCTTCCATGAAGTCACAAGAGTCGGACGTGACTTACAGATTAAACCATCACCACAACAAGCTATAAAGACAATGTATACAGTTTACTGTCAGTTGCACAGTAGAGAATTAAGGCAAAAACATGTTCACTAAAGGAAAGTATAAACTTCAGTTCCTATTATTCTGTGTTGAAACTGAAGTGTGAAAAACAGCACTTCCTTGAACAGCTGAGCAATATTTTCATTTCACAGATGAGGAAATTAAAAGATAAAGATCAACTATGTTAGTTTCTATCTTAATATATAAGGTAAAATCAGAATTCAGATTTATTCACATCAGATAAGCATGTCTAGACAACAAATTATATGGCATGGTGGTTACTTGACATACACTCAGAAAGAACTAGTTTCTTGCTCTAGTTTGACAGATGGTATTTAGGCAAATGACTACCTACTCTTTACACAAAGATTAAGATTGCTTTTATTTCTAATCTTCTTGAATTTTTAACTGTTATGCTTTCAAATATGAATAACTTTACTTATTGCCCACTACTTTCAGGAAAGTGTGAAAAGCAGAATAATCTTACTTTGTTTAACTGAAATTAAGCCAACTTGGTGTATAGTCAGGCTGAGATTTTTCTACCTGAACTTTAAGATTTTGAATTGCTCCATGTAAGTATAGTGATATGTCTAGATGAATGTCTAAGAAGCCTCTGCTAAGTTGTTTCAGTCGTGTCCAACTCTGTGCGACCCCATAGACAGCAGCCCATCAGGCTCCTCCATCCCTGGGATTCTCCAGGCAAGAACACTGGAGTGGGTTGCCATTTCCTTCCCCAATGCATGAAAGTGAAAAGTGAAAGTCAAGTCGCTCAGTCGTGTCCAACTCTTAGTGACCCCACGGACTGCAGCCCACCAGGCTCCTCCATCCATGGGATTTTCCAGGCAAGAGTACTGGAGTGGGGTGCCAGAAGCCTCTACAGGGGAGCTAATTCCTTTTCCCCATGTCTAGTTTCCATTTACTTTCAGCTCAGCATTCCTTGTGGGTACTGTGTGTCTAAATAGATAGTGTTCAAGAACCTGTGATCAGATCTCCTAGACTCTTCAGCAGACATCGACCGGTCAGAGTAAACTTTCTCTTTCTATGGCTGTGTGGCATGTGGGATCTTAGTTCCCTAACCAGGGATTGAACCCATGCCCCCGTGCAGTGGAAGCATGGAGCCTTAACTGGACCTGGATAAACTTTACATGAATCTTAAATCACTGTTGAACTGGACAAGTTTTCTCATCTATTTTTCTACCACAGTCACAGATTTGTTTAAAATTTTTATAGAAATTTTTGGATTTGGGTACTAATGTTTACTGAGCAGTTACCACAGACCTTTCAACTTTCTAAGTGTTTTACATTTTAACCCATTTGATTTTTATAATAACTCTATAATTGCTTTTGTTAACTTCCTATTATGTGTATAAAAAATGAAAAGAACAATCAGAGCTTAGAAAGACTAGGAAATTTGCCCCAAACTGTACAGCTGCTGCTGCTGCTGCTAAGTCATTTCAGTCGTGTCCGACTCTGTGAGACCCCATAGACGGCAGGCAGCCCACCAGGCTCCCCCATCCCTGGGATTCTCCAGGCAAAAACACTGGAGTGGGTTGCCATTTCCTTCTCCAATGCATGAAAGTGAAAAGTGAAAGTGAAGTCGCTCAGTCGTATCCAACTCTTAGCGACCCCATGGACTGCAGCCCACCAGGCCCCTCCGTCCATGGGATTTTCCAGGCAAGAGTACTGGAGTGGGGTACCATTGCCTTCTCCGAACTATACAGCTAGTAGACTGTTATAGAGTCAGAATTCAAGACTAAGTAGTTTGATTCCACCACAGGTTCGAGTCAAGCTGAATCACTGCATGCGCCATCTCTCCGGGATGAAGTTACAGCAATTCCAGTCTTCAGTTTCCTTATGCTGAGGATATTTCCCACTTTGTGAAGTGACTTTCTGTTTACAAAACATTCTCATTGCTTTTCTTCTCTGAAACTAACATAAACCATTTGAAGTTATCTGGACAAGTTTTCAGATCCACGTTTCAGAGAAATAACTGGCTCTTGTGGGGATGGCTTAGCTAATGCTTGGAGAGCTAAGACCACACTCTGGATCGACTATCTCATTTACTATTTCCAACAGGAATTCCTTTCCCTACTATACAGCATATTTTTATTACACGTGCAAAATGAGAACAGAAATACCACCTAAGGGCCATTCTAAACTATTCCTCTTGGCTTTTCAGGGCCTATGGTTTGCATAAGGAGATGACTGAATGATAGCTCTGTGATGTAGAGAAATGCAACTCAGAACTGGAAAGAACTGTCAAGAATCAAGGAAAACAAATACTCTCAGTGGCAAATGGGCCCCAAACTCAGGTTAATCTCACCATTTATGTCCTAAATGAAAAGTCATGCCAGAAATTGACACTAGAGAAAATCAGGATTTACAACAGCAAAAATAAGAGGCAGGATGGTGTGCACTGAATATATTAAATGAACACTAACCAAAGCCAGGTCACTCAAAGTCATACAATTGCCAACATTTGTCAGAAGTAGAATCAGTGGGCTGAAACCACTCCAGGCGAGGTCTCCTTTATAGCCAAATAAGAATCATAATTCTCTTAGTATAAACTGGCTCGGATACCTGAATGAGGGAAAGTCAGTTTCCGAGAAGAGTCTGAATATAACTATGGGAAGAAATGCCAAGGCTAGCAATCAGGGAGACTTAGATTCTGATTTCTGCCTCAGGGCTGATTTGTAATAAAATCTCTTATGCAAACCATTTATCTCTCTAGGATTATTTGATCACCTCAAAAACAGGTATCTGCCCTGCTTGCATTTGACGGCTTAATGTGAGAGTCATGTGAGAAAGTAAGTGTGAAAGAAATTAAAAAGCAAAAATTTGAAGTATGCATGAATGAGTTTAAATGATCTGAGCAATAACAAGAATTTCATCAGGATGGGCCAATGGTATAGTATATATCTGGGAAGAAATATTTACTGACAGTATACAGTATACCAGATATTGTGTTGGGCACTTATCACCATTTTCTGTGATATAAGGATATCATATATGAAAGATATAGGAGAATGACTGGAAGATTCCAATATCATGATAGACATGGATGAGAAGCATTCAAGGAGGCAATAATTTGATGTTTGGGACTTAAAGAGGTGCCTTGAGATCTTCTAAGACACAATTTCTATGAGAGTCATGTTGATATAGAATTCATATTTCAAGGCAGCTAGGGTTATCTCTTCAGTCACTAAATAAACAAATTTGCTTCTGCTCTTTCACAATGAGAAGCTGTTTCTCACCCTATACAGCTCACTCTCTTTATTTTAATAGAGGCCTTGTAAAAAGGTCATATGGATGGATCAGGATGAATTTGTGATCATTCTCAGAAAAGCCATCTCAAAGAACTTGTGTGATTGAAAGAGGGTGAGTTACACCAAGCACATTTTCCTTTCCTCCTCCTCCTCCTTCTCTTCATCCTCTTTTCCCTTGTCTCCTTCTTCTCCATTATCATCACCATCATCTGAAAGCTGGGAAACCCCCTCTGTCCTTGAACAAGTCAGGTAGACTTTCTTTCTGCAGTGTCTCCATATATGGAAAGAAAGAGAGTTGGATTGGTATTGCCAATGTTTCTCAGCTATAAATTTTAAGAATTGTCAAAAAAATCATACTGAGTTCATTCTGTATAAAACAGAAGGAAAAGGAGATAACAGATCACAGTCTCTCCCCTCAAGCGGCTTAGAGATTAGATTACATTTTATTATATTTATATTATATTTTTAAAAGTTCATGTTCACAACAAAAATTACTAGGAAAAAGTATCACTAGGAAATACTGAAATTTTATTATTATATATAATTTTCAATAGTATTTATCTTTGAAAGGATTAATCGGATTATTCACCTCTTTACCATAACACCCTTTCCTCCCCTGCTCCTATGCTACATACTTCTGCATTTCCTGCTTCCAAAACCCTATTCATGATTCATAGCCGAAGCCTTAAATACCGCATCCATCAGAAGGCCTTTGTCCCTCAAAGAAGAGACGATCACTCTGTCCTTTAAATTCCAGTTCTACTTCCTGATTTGCCTGTGTAGCGTCAAAGTCTGGAGGCACCTGAGGTGCATTCTATTTTGAGAAGTGAGGGTGCTAACTTTAAAGTCTGGTTCAACCGTTGATGAGTTAGTGACTTCCCTAAGCCTTCAATTCCCCTCCAGTAAAGTCAGTCTGATACTGATCTCTTCTGCACAGGGCTGTTGGGCAGATTAAATGCGGTAAGGCATGCATGTGCTTAGCAGAGACTCAGTGACCGTATTTGAATCCTCCCCTGGCAATAATTTAGGTTAGCTTTCTATTCCTGTCATTCTTGTATCCGTTTTGTCTTCTCTGGAAGAGAATAAAATCTGAGGACAGGAAACTCTTCGCTTACTTATCCTGTGCATTTTCCCCCTCACCCCACCCCTATCCCCTCCTCAGGACTTAGCACACATTCTCTTTATCTGTAAATTGTGTCACATTGGTATCAGTCAGTACAAATATTCTCAGAAGCCTGTTAAGAATGTTCAGTAATGTACATGTCAACATTCACAAGGACAGAGTGGAAACCTCTCTTTGTCTTCTTTCTACTCTGCAACCTCGCTCCTCCCTTCCTGGCTCTGGAGAGGAGGCTGCAGTCAGAATAAAATGACCAGAAGAAAATTATCAATTTTCTAATGAAAATCTCTGTTGTTAAAAATGCAGCCTCTGGCACAATCCCTAAGGGAGAGCACATGTTCCCACAATGTACTTAGCCAATTTGTGAGGTCTGCCTTGGTGAGCACAGAACCTCCGCTGACCCTGGAAAATAATCAGCTGGAGCTCTGAATCATGAAGCATGAAAGCTCAGAACTGCACTGTCTCCAGCTGACACACCAGCTCCTGTCATTGAAGGTCGTCCAGCCATGAGATTGCAAGAGCAAAATTCAGTCACCTGTGTCCCTCCTCTCCTTCCTCTCCACCCTGGGCTCCAGCCTAACCCTGTTCCCTTTCCTGAGTCTCTTTGTAACTACCTCAGGGTTTGGCAGTTTTCCACTGTGTTCAACTTGCTGCTGCTGCTGCTAAGTCACTTCAGTCGTGTCTGATTCTGTGCGACCCCATAGATGGCAGCCCACTAGGCTCCTCTGTCCCTGGGTATAAAAACCTGACTGAGAAATATCAAATGTGTTTACAGGACTTCTGATGGCTCTTCATCTAGATCATAAATATGAAATAATTTGTCACATTTCTCAGAAGACATTCCATCTTCCAGATTCAACAGGCAGCAACAATTTACTCATCACCAGACTGTAACACATTCTCAACTTTGCAGTTCTCAGTCAAGTCCATGCACGCAGCTGCCCTGTGCTAACGAGTGGGAACATATTAAGTCACGTACTCTGAGTGGTCACATCTTAATGATGGTTTCTAAACTGTAAGAGATTTGTTTGGTGGCCTCTGCACATCCTAACAGCTAACATAGAAGTGTCTGAGACTCTGAGGTTCAAGACTTTCTGTCACTGCTGTTACAGTAAAATAGGTAGTGCTGACTGTGGATAAATCACAGATTTAGAAGTCAGACAGACATCTGTTCTGCTGTCTACAGAATGTGTCACCTGGGAAGTTAATTTTCTAAGCCTCACTTTCCTCGTAAAAATAAACTAACAAGAAATAACAAAATTACTTAATAGCATTATTCATGACACTAAAGTGAAGTAATATATACACAGGGAAGTAGTTGGCATTTATGCTGGATGGCATCTCCAACTCAATGGACGTGAGTTTGAGTAAGCTCCAAGAGATGGTGAAGAACACGGAAGCCTGGCATGCTGCAGTCCATGGGGTCACCAAGAGTCGGACACGACTGAGTGACTGAACAACAACAACAAGTAAAGGCGCCAATAAAAGACATAAACACTTCTATATCCATTACAAAATAGAAATATGAAGGCCAAAGTGATTACTGAGCCCTCAGAAGTATTATCGTATTCTGGCTGAGCCACCTGGACTTGGCGTAGAATTTAGAAAGATTTTATTTCACCCCAAGATGCAAGATACCATCGTTATTTTTTTAATCAATCCAAGATTTTTTTAATCAATCCAAGATTAACTGGTGTTCTCTAGGAATGATGCTTTAGGCATCTAGGAATGATTGTGTAAGGTGATTCTTTAGGTATCTGTCTCTTCTGCTGGAATATAAGATCTCAAGGGCAAGACTGTATCTTTATTTTCTTTATCCACCTCACCTATTCCTGTCCAACAGAAGAAGACAGCGGACTAATTTCTAGTGTCAGGTCAGCTCCTCAGCTCCCAGCTGATATCTCCAGGGTACTTTATTTATTCTTTCTGATGTGTTTGCTACTATTTATTTTATAAATGGAAGGGACTATTCAGGACCTTCCTGAAGATGTTAAGAAGATGTGGCGATAATACACAGAAGAACTATACAAAAAAGATCTTCACGACCAAGATAATCACGATGGTATGATCACTCAACTAGAGCCAGACATCCTGGAATGCAAAGTCAACTGGGCCTTAGGAAGCATTCTATAAACAAAGCTAGTAGAGATGATGAAATTCCAGTTGCACTATTTCACACCCTAAAAGAAAGATGATGCTGTGAAAGTGCTGCACTCAATATGCCAGCAAATTTGGAAAACTCAGCAGTGGCCACAGGACTGGAAAAGGTCAGTTTTCATTCCAATCCCAAAGAAGGGCAAAGGCAAAGAATGTTCAGACTACCACACCATTGCACTTATCTCAAACGCTAGCAAAGCAATGCTCAAAATTCTCCAAGCGAGGCTTCAACAGTAGGTGAATCGTGAACTTCCAGATGCTCAAGCTGGATTTAGAAAAGGCAGAGGAACCAGGCATCAAACTTTCAACATCTGTTGGATCATCAAAAAAGCAAGACAATTCCAGAAAAAATATCTACCTCTGCTTTATTGATTATCCCAAAGCCTTTAACTGTGTAGATCACAATGAACTGTAGAAAATTCTGAAAGAGATGGGAATACCAGACCACCTGACTTGCCTCCTGAGAAATCCATATGCAGGTCAAGAAGCAACAGTTAGAACTAGACATGGAACAACAGACTGGTTCCAAATTGGGAAAGGAGTACGTCAAGGCTGTATATTGTCACCCTGCTTATTTAACTTATATGCAGAGTACATCATGTGAAATGCTGGGCTGGATGAAGCCCAAGCTGAAATCAAGACTGCTGGAAGAAATACCAATAACCTCAGATATGCAGATGATATCATCCCTATCGGTGAAGTGAAGAAGAACTAAAGAGCCTCTTGATGAAAGTGAAAGGGGAGAGTGAAAAAGTTGGCTTAAAATTTAACATTCAGAAAACTAAGATCATGGCATCTGGTCTAATCACTTCATGGCAAATAGGTAGGGAAACAATGGAAACCAACATTATTTTTTGGGGCTCCAAAATCACTGCAGATGGTGACCACAGCCATGAAATTAAAAGATGCTTGCTCCTTGGAAGAAAAGCTATGACCGACCTAGACAGCATATTAAAAAGCAGAGATTACTTTGCTGACAAAAGTCTGTCTAGTCAAAGCTACGGTTTTTTCAGTAGTCATGTATGGATGTGAGAGTTGGACCATAAAGAAAGCTAAGCACTGAAGAATTGATGCTTTTGAACTGCGGTGTTGGAGAAGACTCTTGAGAGTCTCTTGGACTGCAAGGAGGTCAAACCAGTGAATCCTAATGGAAATCAGTCCTGATTATTCATTGGAAGGACTGATGCTGAAGCTGAAACTCCAATAGTTTGGCCACCTGATGCAAAGAACTGACTCACTGGAAAAGACCGTGATGCTGGGAAAGATTGAAGGCGGGAGGAGAAGGGGACGATAGAGGATGAGATGGTTGGATGGCATCACTGAATCAATGGACATGAGTTTGAGCAAGCTCCCAGAGCTGGTGATGAACAGGGAAGCCTGGCGTGCTGCAGTCCATGGGGATGCAAAGAGTCGGACACGACTAAGTGACTGAACTGAACTGAACTGATTCAGGACCTTGGCATTGTTTTGTTTACATGCTTCGTTTACATGTGCTGTCTCATTTAATCTACTCTCTGTGAGGTAGACACTCTTGTTATTTTTCTAGTACAGATGAAAGAAATGAGGCTTAGGGGGGTTAAACAAACTCACCAAAGGTCAGACAGTATACGACTAAACCTGAATCCCAAAAAAGACCTTACTGATTATAAAGGCCCCTGACTAAATACCTATTCACAACAAGTATTGATTGCTGTAATGAGGCTGAGCAATCACCATGAAGTGTTGGTGGATTTTGTTATTGAATTTCAAGTTTTTCAGACCACCTGACTCCCTTTGACAGTTGGATAGCTCAAAACTATTTACATTTACCATCACAACCATCTCATGTAACCAGAGATTCAGATTCAAATCTGACTTTCTTATTTTTAGAATTCAAGTTTCAGCATGAACTTGCATAGCATCAGTGTAACCTGTCCTGTATGGACCCTCCTGATATGTAATGGTGTATTCTTCCAACCTCATACATCCTCACCGGCCAAAGGCTTCTAGGTGTGAAGACCCTATGCTGAATGTTGGTGCCCTGTTTCTCTATTTTTCAGGAACTTCACTCAAAGAAGATATTGAAGTTTGGGACCTGGGCATGCCAGGTTAAAAATGGGACAAACAAGTTTCACTGGATAGGAACATGACCCCAGTGAGGGGGTAAATGCCAGTTGTTACCTGAATATTTTCAAGGAACCACACTTCCCACAAAGGTTCCTTACAGCTTTGAGACTTAAGAAAGTGAAAGTGAAGTCACTCAGTCGTGCCCGACTCTTAGCGACCCCAAGGGCTGCAGCCTACCAGGCTCCTCCATCCATGGGATTTTCCAGGCAAGAGTACTGGAGTGGGGTGCCATTGCCTTCTCCGAGAAGAGAGACTTAAGAGAGGGCTCTAAAACGTCTGTACATTGTACTGCCACAGGCCAGGTTATGTTAATGCTCAGATGAAAATACAGAAAACAGGTTTAGCCTGTTTTTAGATAACACAGAAATCGGAGTCAGTGGGGAAGCCAGAATGATTTTGAAGACAGTTTAGTCATTATCTTGTATTAACAGAAATGAAGAGGATCTTTTCTGGACTCTGTACTTGGAAGTCCATATTGCCTCCATAACAAAAAAATAAGTCCTGTCCCCTCTGCCCCTCTGGCCCTCTTCACAAGTCCCTGGTTGGTGCACATCTTCTGTCCTCAAATGAGCTTGGCTAATTGATTCTCTTAACACTGGGGGTGACTTTCTCAGATGGTTTCCCCCTAATCTTTTTGGCTGTTTCTAATCCTATTAGCAAGTTCTCATCACAGAACATTAATGTGGTTGTATCTGATTTCATTTTTTGCCAATACCCTAGAAAATGCAGCAGCTTATTAGTGACTTTTTATGTCATGTGGCTTTAGCAAAATTGAATGCTAATGAGATGTGATTGGGTGGAAAATTATAGCACTAAGGTGCTTGCCTTCGGTAATTGAAGCACAGACTTTAGTTTGGGGGGGGGGGGGGTACCAGATTTTGTTTTACTTAATAGTGATCTCTGAGGCATAGAAAGGTACTGTGTATTTATAATTATGCAGCAGATAATTAAGTGGCTTTCACTGGCAGACTGTTGAACAGCCTTGCAGATCCCAGAGATGGTCAAGAAAAGCAACAGCCAGACTACAGTTGCATCGTCTCTTCTGAAACCTCACTTGTAACCTCCTTCCTGCCCCTAAAGGCGTGGAAAGGGATGCAGGATCATAACAATGATGGTGGTCTTATCTAAAATCAACTTATTAAATGAGACAGATTCTTTACTTAGTAGTCAGGAGCCAAATGATTCAACAGCTTTTCTTGCCATTGAATTTCAAGCAGAAATCAATGTACATTATACCGTTGCAATAGCTGAGATTGCAAAAGACTCAAGGAAGATGTAAAGACTGTGATTTACTGCAATATTTCATCACTGTAATGATCAGGAGATGGAGTAAAATTTGTCCATGGACTATACCTTATATCTTGTTTATTTTTGTATGTGTCAGAAGAGATACTTGCATAAGCTCCACAATTGTAGTATTCATGTTGCAAAATCATAACTGTCCAACTGAAAAGAACTGTCTCTACATTCAGAACGACTTTAAGAATGAGAAGCTGCTTTATGGGAACTTGTATATCATCATTCTACCGTAGATGGTGCTACCCAGAGAATCTGGCATAGTTTATGACAAATACCATGACTAGGGTTGTTAAACTCAGTGGGATGTATTCCCTGTGCCACCACATGGCAATAAAGGGACAGAGAAGAGACTCACAAAGCTTTTGCATAATTCAAGCAACTAACTTGTTCTCTCTTTTTTAGAATCATATACAATTAATACACTTCCCTTGTGGCTCAGCTGGTAAAGAATCTGCCTGCAATGTGGGAGACCTGGGTTCGATTCCTGGGTTGGGAAGATCCCCTAGAGAAGGGAAAGACTACCCACTCCAGTATTTTGGCCTGGAGAATTGCATGGACTGTATAGTCCATGGGGTCACAAAGAGTCAGACACAGCTGAGCAACTTTCACTTTCACACACACTATTAATACACATTATACAATTACACAATACATACACGATTATAGGGCTTCCCTGGTAGCTCAGTGGTAAAGAATCTACCTGCCAATGCACAAGACAAGGGTTCGATTCCTGGGTCGGGAAGATCCCCTGGAGAAGGAAATGGTAACCCATTCCAGTATTCTTGCCTGGGAAATCCCATGGACAGTGGAGCCTGGTGGCCTACAGTGCATGGGGTCACAAAAGAGTTGAATATAACTTAGGAACTAAACAACACCATTATAAAATTCCTTGAATTGAGGAAAGTTTGAAAATTCACCTCTGTAATCTACAGTGAAGATTAGCATAAGACAAGGTGCTATCTTGAAGAATTAACAGATGACCACAAAATATTCAAAAGTAATCATCAACCACCAGAGAACAGAAGCTTATATTCTGCTAACTTTACCCAACTCCTTTCCTTCTCTTCAGATTCTTTCTGCCTCCTCCCATATCTGCACTCAAGGACTTTTGTCCTTCATCATTTGCAACTAACTTGTTCTTGTATGCCAACTATCTCTAACACCAACAACGTCTGCAAGTTCACACAAGTAACTGTCCTGCCAATCTAAAATCTAGAGAAAGATATACAATTTTTAAAGGAGGTAAAATATAAACCTAAATGACAATGATTAGCACCTGAAGGGTATTTTTCTCCTTAGTTATCAGTAGAACTACTGATTGTCTTTTAGAAGTTAAATATCTATTTCTAAAAAGGACTTAAAGTGGTTTACAGTAAGAGCAACATATGGTCAAAGTTCCATTCATTCATTGCTCTGTATCAAAGTACCCCAAGACTTAATGGCATAAAATAACAACCATTTTATTCTATATACAATTGTATGATCAAGAAGTTGGAAATGAAACTGTAGGATAGCTTATCTCTGCTCAGTGACTGGGATCTCAGCTGGGGTGGTTTGAACACCCTCAATTGCTTGGACAATATATATAAGAAGTCTCAGGTTGTTGGAGGTTTCCTTGAGTCTTCCCTCTGCCTGTCCGCCAAGGATAGAACCAAAGTGTTTCCTTCATTCACATGTCTAGCATTGTTGGAATGACTGGCATAGCTGAGACTGACGGGTCTCTCTCTCTCCCTTCATGCATTCTCTCCATGCAGCTTCCTCAAAGCTTACAAGTCTGAGTAGTTGGACTTCTTACATGATGAGTAGTTTTCCCTTGTAATCTAATAGGCCTATATAGAAACAGTGAAGTCTCTTGTGAATGATCTGATTTCAAGTCCCAGAACATGACCTCCGCTGCATTCTAGTGGTCAAACATGTCACTAATACCAACCTTGATTCAAAAGCAGAGGAATCAGACAATCTTCTCAATGGAAGGAGTAACACTGAGCATACAGCCACCTTAATGTACACCATTTGGTGCTGAGACTGATGACGGCTGCACGACTGAAGGAACAAGTAATTATACGGATAAATTCGGCTAATAACATGTCCTGCTACTAGTGTGGAGTCTAACCCTGAGTTTCCTAGTGATCAAGGCGAAAAGGAAAGAAAAACACAGCGACACAGTGTTCATTAAATCATTTCAAAAAGGTCATGCTAGAGATTTTCAGTTACTTCCCAGAGAATAAAATAATAATCCACAAACACAGAATAAGTGATGTGTATTTTAGGCAGTTCCTTTCTTCCTCTCTCCTTTTCCTCCTCAGTAACCCAGTTCACCCTTGTGGTGGCAGTCATTCTGGATAGGAAATTAACTGCCTAGAATGGGGCTTGAGATTAAGAAGAAAGGAAGAAGAAATAAGGGAAATGACAGTGAGCTGTATTAACCAAAGGATAGGAAAAACAAAGAAGAAAAGGAGAGGCAGAAAGACTGATAGAGGAAGAACCAGAAATTACACAGAACGTTGCTTTGCTCTGCCTTGTGAAGAGTTTCTCCAGTCACAAACTCGAATGTCTATGAGATCTGACAGGTGCCTAAAATATCTGAAACATGTGAAGTACAAAGAACAGAGAAAGCAGCAGAGCCTCTGCTAAGTGGCAGCATCTCCTCACCTGTGGGCCTGCTCTCCCTCGGAGAGTGTGTTCTTGCTTAAGTAAATCCTCACTTTACTTTCTTAACCTCCCTGCCTCTCTGTCTCCAAATTCTCTCCTTGACGAAGCAAGAACCTTAACGTCACCAGGAACATGATCACAGGTGTTTGCAGATGTGACCTTTCTCAGTCTGGTTTCTTAAGTTCTAAGACCTATCACTTCCTGAAATAATTATTGGGGGAGAAATTAGAGGAGGTGTGTTTATTGCTCACAAGGGATAAAATAATGAACTCAGCCAGGCTAGTGCCAAATACTGACCCTTGTTCAAATCCAAAGTCTGAGAGCTGAGAAATGCACCAGTGTATTCTGTAAGGCAAGCTACTGCTATGCCATTTATCTCTGATTGCTACTTTTTTAAAATCCAAGGTGCTAAAAGAGGACTCTAATATGTTGTTTACTATGGAAAATCAGATAATGTTAGTACTCCTTAAATTCTGACCTTTGTTTTCTTTTCCCTCCTTTAATGCACTGCCATTCAAAAACGGTATTGCCATAAAACCAGCAGAAGAGTAGCACTCTCTTTTTCATCAAAAATATTTTTCCTTAATAAGTAGAATTGTTAGTAAAACATGCTGCTGCTATAGTTGGTTTCTTCCTTTCTGAAATTTTTGGTAGAGGATGATAGTGTTTCCAATGATCTGAACTCCCTTTATATCTTTGATTTTTACCCAATCTCTCTTTTGCTAGCCTCTTTAATCACCGTATCTTTTCCAGTTTTGAGATAGTCAAGCCTGAGTACTCCTTATCTTTCTGTCCCCATGGCTTTCTTTTCAATGTGTCATGTCACCATGAAGTGTGATCTTTCCATTAAAATGTGTCAGCCTTTGCTGAGATATGCAAAGCTCAGCTGAGTTCCACAAATTATGTAAATTTTCAAAAGTTTGGATCCTTAATGTTTCCTTTGATGGCCAGTTTGTTCTGACTCATTGACTGGAGAAAATTAGGTGAGATAGAAGAAATAGGAAGTGTTCCTTCCCTTAGATTGGGGTTGATTATCATGAATAAGGAGGTGAACTTTCTAATAAAATGAACCTGATCTTTTCCATGTATCTATTTGCCCATTAGCTACCTGTACTCTGTGGTGAAAAAAAAAAAAGATCTTCGTTCCCCCCTATTAACACATTAATATCATTCAGTCTTAACTGCAGACATAGACTTTCGTAAACTAATGTAACAGAACAAAAGACATCATTAAAAGAAAATGAGCTTTATGAGAAAGGGAAGAATTCACTTTATTTTAGGACAAAGGAAATGTATTACAATCAGAGGCATTCCAGGTCCTTTGGTTTTAGAAATATTGTCTTCATGATAATGGACAGCTGTGCTCTTGTGAACTTCTAAAAATCAGCTAACTTTGGTCAGAGCTAGAGTTATTAAAGGTAGAGGACAAAAGAAAAAGACTCTCCTTCTGAGTGTGCACTTTCACTGCGGCTTTACTGTAAGCTTTCTCATCAACCCTTTAACTGACATTCACAGTAATGGAATTTATCATCATTCACTCCCTGACACAGAGAGTCCGGAATTAAAAGGACCTGTCCTTCATTGTTAAGTACTACACAATCCCTTTTAGGATCTTATATGAGGATCCTGCTGGTTCTATTGATATTACTTTTCTGCTAATGGAAAATTTCTGTCCTCTGTAATTCACGTTAAAGGCACACAGCATGCACCCAAACAGCTAAACCTACCAGTGACCAGACAGAGAGAACGGACCAAATTAGAGACCCTTTTTAATGCAAGTCCCAGGTGTGAAAAGTGCTTGGGATCATAAGCAATTGTATGCTTCTAGAAAACATGGATTTTATGGTCACTTAAAACTGAAGTCCAGAGTTCATGGCTGCTCAGCCTGAGGTGGCAGACTGGTCTGAAGGCGTGCAGGTGCCTTCCATGCCCATTCAGCAGTTCCCCACTGAAGACTGGTCTGCAGCCCCCACCACCCAGGCCACAGAATGGGTAGGAACCACCACCGAGTGGTCATAAGCTGTTCTTCCAGACACTTGTAGAAAACTTCCACCAAAATGGAAATTTGGTTGATGGAAAATAAACTGTTTCTAAAAAAAAACAAAAAAAAAAAAACAAAAAAAACTGAAGCTTAATGGGGCCATCCATTCCCTATGGGTGAAACAGAAAAGCCAAGGTACATGGTAAGATGTAATTGACAAAGATACAAAAGGCTACTAAGGCTTCAGATTACCACTTTCAGGGAGGAAGAAATTTTTCTGAAAGGAAAATTTTTCTGACTGATCTAAGAATTGAATTGACATGAGACAGAGTAACAGGAGAAAAGCAAACAGAAGTTTAGTTATAAGTACACTTGGGAGAAACCAAGGAAAACAGTGTCTTGACAAAATGACCCAAGCCTTCACTTTAGATATCATCTTCACCTAAAGACAAAAAATGCTCTGGGGAGTAAAGGTTTGGAATTTCAAAAGGCATTTCACATGGAGATGGAAAACCAAATGTTTGGTAAATAAATGTTTTCTGAGCCATGCAGAGACAGTGGAACACAGCATGGGCTTTGATCTCTAAGAGTTTTCCACACCACATCTAGTTCATATGCTCTGGCAGATAACTCTGGTAACAGTTCTGTTTTGGGAGCACACCTTCTATCTAAATTCTTTTAGGCAGTTAGGGCAAAGGTCAAGGTTTCTTTCTGCATCTTTTGTTTCTTAAAAATAATTAGCCTATCTGTCATAAGGAGTGATATAAGTCAAAAAGAGAAAAACAAACATCATACGTTAAGGCACGTGTTTGGAATCTAGAAAGACGGTACAGCTGAGTCTGTTTGTAGGGCAGGAATAGAGACACATACGTAGAGAACAGAGAGGCGGATGCAGCAGGGGGGAAAAAGAGGGTGGGGTGAATTGAAAGAGTAGCATCGACATAAATACACCACCATATGTAAAACAAATATCTCATGGAAAGCTGCCATATAGCACAGGGAGCTCAGTTCGGTGCTCTGTGATAACCTAGAGGAGTGGGATCATGGGGTATATACATAAATATGAATATATATATACAAATATAGAGCTGATTCATGTTGTTGTACAGCAGAAACTAACACAGCACTGTAAAGCAATTATCCTCCAATTAAAAAATAAATTAATTAATAATCAGCCTAAATTAATCCTTTACTTTTCGCTTCTCTTTTCACAGCTATTTGTAAGGCCTCGCCAGACAGCCATTTTGCTTTTTTGCATTTCTTTTCCATGGCGAAGAGCTTGATCCCTGTCTCCTGTACAATGTCACGAACCCCAAACAACAGAATGGGAAAGACTAGATATCTCTTCAAGAAAATCAGAGATACCAAAGGAACATTTCCTTCGATAAAGGACAGAAATGGTATGGACCTAACAGAAGCAGAAGATATTCAGAAGAGATGGCAAGAATACACAGAAGAACTGTACAAAAAAGATTTTCATGACCCAAATAATCACAATGGTGTGATCACTGACCTAGAGCCAAACATCCTGGAATGTGAAGTCAAGTGGGCCTTAGAAAGCATCACTACAAACAAAGCTAGTGGAGGTGATAGAATTCCAGGAGAGCTATTCCAAATCCTGAAAGATGATGCTGTGAAAGTGCTGCACTCAATATGCCAGCAAATTTGGAAAACTCAGCAGTGGCCACAGGACTGGAAAAAGTCAGTTTTCATTCCAATCCCAAACAAAGGCAATGCCAAAGAATGCTCAAACTACCGCACAATTGCACTCATCTCACACGCTAGTAAAGTAATGCTTAAAATTCTCCAAGCCAGGCTTTAGCAGTATGTGAACCATGAACTTCCTGATGTTCAAGCTGGTTTTAGAAAAGGCAGAGGAACCAGAGATCAAATTGCCAACATCCGCTGGATCATCAAAAAAGCAAGAGAGTTCCAGAAAAACATCTATTTCTGCTTTATTGACTATGCCAAAGCCTTGGACTGTGTGGATCACAATAAACTGTGGAAAATTCTGAAACAGATGGGAATACCAGACCACCTGATCTGCCTCTTGAGAAATTTGTATGCCGGCCAGGAAGCAACAGTTAGAACTGGACATGGAACAACAGACTGGTTCCAAATAGGAAAAGGAGTACGTCAAGGCTGTATATCATCACCCTGTTTATTTAACTTATATGCAGAGTACATCATGAGAAACGCTGGAATGAAATACAAGCTGGAATCAAGATTGCCGGGAGAAATCTCAATAACCTCAGATATGCAGATGACACCACTCTTATGGCAGAAAGTGAAGAGGAACTAAAAAGCCTCTTGATGAAGGTGAAAGTGGAGAGTGAAAAAGTTGGCTTAAAGCTCAACATTCAGAAAACTCAGATCATGGCATCCAGTCCCATCACTTCATGGGAAATAGATGGGGAAACAGTGGAAACAGTGTCAGACTTTATTTTTCTGGGCTCCAAAATCACTGCAGATGGTGACTGCAGTTATGAAATTAATAGACGCTTACTCCTTGGAAGGAAAGTTATGTCCAACCTAGATAGCACATTCAAAAGCAGAGACATTACTTTGCCAACAAAGGTCCGTTTAGTCAAGGCTATGGTTTTTCCAGTGGTCATGTATGGATGTGACAGTTGGACTGTGAAGAAAGCTGAGTGCTGAAGAATTGATGCTTTTGAACTGTGGTGTTGGAGAAGACTCTTGAGAGTCCCTTGGACTGCAAGGAGATCCAACCAGTCCATTCTGAAGGAGATCAGCCCTGGGTGTTCTTTGGAAGGACTGATGCTAAAGCTGAAACTCCAGTACTTTGGCCACCTCATGCGAAGAGTTGATTCATTGGAAAAGACTCTGATGCTGGGAGGGATTGGGGGCAAGAGGAGAAGGGGACGACAGAGGATGAGATGGCTGGATGGCATCACTGACTTGATGGATGTGAGTCTGAGTGAACTCCGGGAGTTGTTGACGGGCAGGGAGGCCTGGCGTGCTGCGATTTGTGGGGTTGCAAAGAGTCGGACACGATTGAGCAACTCATCTGATCTGATCTGAAATTAATCCTTATGCCAAAGCGACACATTGTGGAGTGGCGCATTTTGCTCTCCCATATTGCTTAAGAAACTGCAGCTCTAGCATCATGATTTTAAGACTTAAGACTCCTTGGAAAAGACCCTGATGCTAGGAAAGATTGAAGGCAGGAGGAGAAGGGGATGACAAAGGATAAGATGGTTGGATGGCATCACCGACTCAATGGACATGAGTTTGGGT
>NW_011494960.1:2710551-2742000 GCF_000754665.1 Bison bison bison | reverse complement strand
GAACAGAAATGGTAGTTTCTCTCTGTTATTTTTATTACCACCCTGGGTGTTTCCATTGAAACTTGTTAAAGTAGTGAAAGTGAAAGTGAAGTCGCTCAGTCGTGTCCCGACTCTTTGCGACCCCGTGGACTGTAGCCTACCAGGCTCCTCTGTCCATGGGATTTCCAAGCAAGAGTACTGGAGTGGGTTGCCATTTCCTTTTCCAGGGGATCTTCCCGACCCAGGGATCGAACCCTGGTCTCCCACATTGCAGGCAGACACTTTAACCTCTGAACCACCAGGGAAGCCTTGTTAAAGGAGTAGAGTTTGGGAAACCTGCATTTTCTTCTACCTAGACTTGGGAAAACTGGGTCTCCAAAGGGCAGGTTAATGGTGGTCATTGAAAAGAAACAGGACATAAGCAAACTGAGTCCCTTGAGCTCCCATGGAAGAGACAATGGATGTGGACTGAGCCATTCTTTGAGCGGTTGGGCACCTGCAAGGTCCTTGTGATTCTTTTACACTCACAATTCACTAAGGTAACTGCAAGCACTATGTCAATTCTAATGAAAAAAATTTAGAATCATTAGAGGAATAACAGCTTAGCAGAATTAATATTTTACGTGACTCATTAAATATTATTCTACCCTTAAGCCCAAGGTCTCAGAATATTGGTCTCACAGGAAAAGAGGGAGGGAAGTATCCTTTGTATCTATTATTTTTGAAATGTCTATTTTGCAAAGTTTTTAGAGTGAGGCATGGTTTGGGAAGGAAAAATGCTTTTTTCAATGGCTTTAGTTTTATTGCTCTCCTAAACAACAATAATTTGAGATGGCTAAACATTAAAAATTTAAAAAACCTTTATTTGAAAGGTGACACTGATCAGTGCTACAGGTTTCTCTCTGTACATAATCCAAAGATAACAGGACTCTGAATACCACTTGAGATGAATTTACCCAAAAGAGAAAAGGACAGTCATTGATTAATCATATTTTTTAAGCAGGAAAAAGACACAATTGTGGATTTATTAATCCTAGAAGAAGAGCAAAAATGGCCATTATGAGAAGAGGATGAAAAGAGACAGACAGAGAGGAAGGGAGAGAGAAAATGATATTGAAAAAACATTGAAACTCAACTGCAGAATTACTAGGCATCAAATAAACCAATATTATGACTAGATTTATCATAAGACAAATAAATACACCCCCTTCCCACATAATTGTTGTGATACTTAATCTTCTATCATTAAAAATATTTACTTGGCACCCTCCTAACCTATTGGTAGAAGTGTTAAAACCATTCTGGAGGGTATTTGGCAATATACAGAAAAAGCTTCAGAAACAAAGAAATTCCGTTAATTCTAAGATTATTTTCCCTAAAAGAATATGCATACCACCTAAGCATGTTTTACAAAACAAATAAATGTAAATGATCTAAAGTTCTGATAATAGAAAAATTGGTTAAGTAAACTACAATATATCCACAGGATTGAATACTCTGTAATCATTTAATGTAGGTTATTTAATCATATGGAAATAGACACAATAAACTGAATAAAAAGTATAGCTCTTCTATAACACCGAGTTTCATAAAAAGCCTTAAGAGTCTAGAAGTTATTCACTAACACACTGGAAGGAAGAAATATTCTGAGGGAAGAAATGTTCTGAATGAAGCCTGAAACTACAGCGTGCTGCAGTGATTTCTAACAGGTCACAAAGCAATGTGTTGTGTTCAAAAGGAGACCAGAGGAATGAATACATGCTAGATTTTTATCTGTTCATTCAGTACTCATTTACATATTCATCTATTCATTCACCCATCATATCTGAAGTGCCTACCACGTGCTAAGCACTGAGCTAGGTACTGCAGTGTGACTTCAGATTGATTAGACAGGATAAACTCAAGGAGAGCGTGGGCATGCCTTGTCCAAGATTCTGAGTCATTTTGTAGGCGATGGGAATTCACTGGTGAATTTTGCACCAGTGAATTGGAAATTACAAGGTTAGATTTTAACATTAGACTATTTTTGTAGCAGTGAAACATAGGAGGATAGGATAAAGTAGGAATGTGGTGATTGGGCTTTGGGGGCAGTCCAGTCAGAACAGAGGAGAACCTAAATCTAGGCTGTTGTCTAGAAAATGGAGGCAGGAAACAGATGCAAAAGGCATATGGGGATTAAAACTGAACATGGAGACTGAATCTGTAGAAGGGGCAGAAGGAATGGACATAATTTTGGATAAGCCCCAGGTTTTTGGCATGGGTGGGGTAGTGTTTAGCAGAACAGATTAGATAGCACTCTATGGCATTTCATTTGCCGTCAGTGTGCTTAGATATACAAACACATTCATATGCTTTATCAGTACTGATAAGCTGGTTCCAATCCTTTGCCATGGACATTTTCCACTATCTCTGAAAGGGAAAGTACTAGTCACTCAGTCCTGTTAGACTCTTTGTGACCCCATGGGCTATAGCCCGCCAGGCTCCTCTGTCCATGGAATTCTGCAGGAAAGAATACTGGGGTGGGTTGCCGTTTCCTTCTCCAGGGGATTTTCCTAACCCAGGGATTGAACCCAGTTCTCCTGGTTTGAGGCAGATTCTTTACCACCTAAGCCACTCCACTCTCTAGTTTCCTTTACTGAAGTTAAAGATTTAGGACTGAAGATTAAAATTCTGGCATTTCTGAAGGAAACATAAATGCTGATAAAAATGAAAATTTAGGAAGCACTGACAATGTGCCTAACTCTGGGCTAAGAATTGTGTACATATGACGTTGTTCCCTTATCACAGAAATACTAATATGTAGACATCATCACTTTACAATAACGAAATGAGGCTCTGAGAGATTGTCACTTGCTCAACATCATACAACTAGCAAGTGGCACAGCCAGAATTAAAACTGAAGTTATCAATATTTTTACCTGTATTCTCTGAACCACATTAATTATTTTTCTGAAATCTCTGAAATTTTTAGAAATAAGACCTTTCTGAAAACATCACAGGTGAACTTTGGAAATGTGAATGGTGGCATGATCTGACAGAAAGATCATCGGATTATTGAATGAAAGTCTAAACTCCTGGTTTGAACCACAGTCTTGCTGTGTGACCTTGATCAAGACAATTTTTCTTCATTTGAAAATAGCCAATTGAATTAGAAGTCACTTCCAAGATGTTATTTATATTTATGACATAAGAAATGTGAAATTCCTTTGTTCATTCACATGGAAGACGATTTCAAAGCACAAACCCGCTCTGTGTACGAATGGAATTTACTGATTTCAGACATGGAAATGCTATTTTCTTTGGGCACAGAAAGTTAGGAGAGTGACCTGTGCTGTGTATCCTTATGAATTTGTCAACTCACATTAAATACTTAGATGTTCCCTCAGCCTTCTTAGAATCCCTTGTTTAGTTCATTACTCCATCATCTCAACGTGAGACCTGAGGTTAAAATAAAGCAGGAGGCTCTGACAATTGCTTCAGGGTCAGAGTTAAACATGGTCTCACCTTTATCAAGATGATTTAAATTAAACTGGTGAATTAGGTATGACCTGAATTAATTAACCATCTCTGGTTAAAAACAATATAAACAGCTACAGAAAATATGCCTGGGATATTCTCATGGAGGTATATTTGCCTCTAACAATTTGGACTAGTGACGCTTTCAGAAGAAAGGAGATACTCTGACTTTCAACATAGTTTAATATTTCAAAATGTCAATGTTGAAACACCTGTCAATGCCATCTACCCCAGTATTTTCTAAATGATGGTCCACAGATAGATAGGCATGCATAACAAGGTTGTCAACAGCCCAAGGAAAAATTAGAAGACTAAGGATACTGTAGTAAATTTTTATAAAAATATACTTATTCAATTTAATAAATGTCTTTTTTCTAAAGTTCTATACTTCAAACTCAATATGAATTTTTTCTTTTATTAAATGATAGTTATAGATAAATTAACTTTTGTTGATGTTTTGTTTCTTTTTGTTTTGTTTACTTGGTAAAATGGGCATTCAGTTCAGTTCAGTTCAGTCGTTCCGTCATGTCCAACTCTTTGCAACCCCATGAATTGCAGCACGCCAGGCCTCCCTGTCCATCACCAACTCCCAGAGTTCACTTAAACTCATGTCCATCGAGTCAGTGATGCCATCCAGCCATCTCATCCTCTGTCATCCCCTTCTCCTCCTGCCCCCAATCCCTCCCAGCATCAGAGTCTTTTCCAATGAGTCAACTCTTCACATGAGGTGGCCAAAGTATTGGAGTTTCAGCTTTAGCATCAGTCTTTCCAAAGAACACCCAGGACTGATCTCCTTTAGAATGGACTGGTTGGATCCCCTTGCAGTCCAAGGGACTCTCAAGAGTCTTCTCCAACACCACAGTTCAAAAGCATCAGTTCTTCAGCACTCAGCTTTCTTCACAGTCCAACTCTCACATCCATACATGATTGCTGGAAAAACCATAGCCTTGACTAGATGGACCTTTTTTGGCAAAGTAATGTCTCTGCTTTTGAATATGCTATCTAGGGTTGTCATAACTTTGCTTCCAAGGAGTAAGCATCTTTTAATTTCATGGCTGAACTCACCACCTGCAGTGATTTTGGAGCCCCAAAAAATAAAGTCTGACACTGTTTCCACTGTTTCCCCATCTATTTCCCATGAAGTGATGGGACCAGATGCCATAATCTTAGTTTTCTGAATGTTGAGCTTTAAGCCAACTTTTTCACTCTCTACTTTCACTTTCATCAAGAGGCTTTTTAGTTCCTCTTCACTTTCTGCCATAAGAGTGGTGTCATCTGCATATCTGAGGTTATTGAGATTTCTCCCGGCAATCTTGATTCCAGCTTGTATTTCATTCCAGCGTTTCTCATGATGTACTCTGCATATAAGTTAAATAAACAGGGTGATGATATACAGCCTTGACGTACTCCTTTTCCTATTTGGAACCAGTCTGTTGTTCCATGTCCAGTTCTAACTGTTATTTCCTGACCTGCATACAGGTTTCTCAAGAGGCAGGTTAGGGGGCTGGTATTCCCATCTGTTTCAGAATTTTCCACAGTTTATTGTGATCCACACAGTCAAAGGGTTTGGCATAGTCAATAAAGCAGAAATAGATGTTTTTCTGGAACTCTCTTGCTTTTTCCATGATTCAGCAGATGTTGGCAATTTGATCTCTGGTTCCTCTGCCTTTTCTAAAACCAGCTTGAACATCTGGAAGTCCACGGTTCACATACTGCTGAAGCCTGGCTTGGAGAATTTTGAGCATTACTTTACTAGCGTGTGAGATGAGTGCAATTGTGCGGTAGTTTGAGCATTCTTTGGCATTGCCTTTGTTTGGGATTGGAATGAAAACTGACCTTTTCCAGTCCTGTGGCCACTGCTGAGTTTCCAAATTTGCTGGCATATTGAGTGCAGCCCTTTCACAGCATCATCTTTTAGGATTTGAAATAGCTCAACTGGAATTCCATCACCTCCACTAGCTTTGTTCATAGTGATGCTTTCTAAGGCCCACTTGACTTCACATTCCAGGATGTCTGGCTCTAGGTGAGTGATCACACCATTGTGATTATGTTGGTCATGAAGATCTTTTTTGTACAGTTCTTCTGTATATTCTTGCCACCTCTTCTTAATATCTTCTGCTTCTGTTAGGTCCATACCATTTCTGTCCTTTATCGAGCCCATCTTTGCATGAAATGTTCCTTTGGTATATCTAATTTTCTTGAAGAGATCTCTAGTCTTTCCCGTTCTGTTGTTTTCCTCTATTTCATTGCATTGATCACTGAGGAATGCTTTCTTATCTCTCCTTGCTATTCTTTGGAACTCTGCATTCAGATGCTTATATCTTTCTTTTTCTCCTTTGCTTTTCACTTTTCTTCTTTTCATAGCTATTTGTAAGGCCTCTCCAGACAGCCATTTTGCTTTTTTTGCATTTCTTTTCCATGGGGATGGTCTTGAAACCTGTCTCCTATACAATGTCACAAACCTCTGTCCATAGCTCATCAGGCACTCTATCTATCTGATCTAGTCCCTTAAATCTATTTCTCACTTCCACTGTATAATCATAAGGGATTTGATTTAGGTCATAGCTGAATGGTCTAGTGGTTTTCCCTACTTTCTTCAATTTAAGTCTGAATTTGGCAACAAGGAGTTCATGATCTGAGCCACAGTCAGCTCCCAGTCTTGTTTTTGCTGACTGTATAGAGCTTCTCCATCTTTGGCTACAAAGAATATAATCAATCTGATTTCAGTGTTGACCATCTGGTGATGTCCATGTGTAGAGTCTTCTCTTGTGTTGTTGGAAGAGGGTGTTTGCTATGACCAGTGCGTTCTCTTGGCAAAACTCTATCAGTCTTTGCCCTGTTTCATTCCGTATTCCAAGGCCAAATTTGCCTGTTACCCCAGGTGATTCTTGACTTCCTAATTTTGCATTCCAGTCCCCTATAATGAAAAGGACATCTTTTTTGGATTACATTGTTTAAACTTTCACTGTTTGGTGAAATCAAAATTTCTGGAAACTACTGATCTAATCTAATCAACAGTCTCTTTGGTCTGATGTTTGAAACCCTCTTTAGTTTCTGTCAGTCACTGAATCTAATTGAGATGAGGAGGTCAACAGTCATGAGTAATTTCACTCCATTTTTGGAATTCTTGATTATGTAGTGCTAAACTACACTACATACTTTTGAGTAGTTCCACCAAATTGTAATACTCTTATGATACACAATTTTATAAATAAAGAAATGAGAAAAGTTATCTTACTTGCCGTAAGTAGTGCATAAGTAGAGGCTAACCTTAGGTCCCTCATTCTTGAAGCCCACACTCCTACCAAACACAACATACTGCTTTCTGAGTCTTCACTATTGATGTCACAGAAGCCAAGTCCTGTCTCTCTCCCATGTGTTTATCTTTCATAAAGTCAAAGGCAACTGTTATGTTTCTCTGAGTTTTCTCGTAGCTAGGATGAATATGGACAATTTCTTTAGTTGTGGCTAATGTGACAAGGTTTCCTCATATTGTTTTACCATGACAGTCTCTTCATGGGGGGCTTCCCTGATGGCTCAAATGGTAAAGAATGTGCATGCAATGTGGGAGACCCTGGGTTTGATCCCTGGGTTGGGAAGATCCCCTGCAAGAGGCCACAGCAACCCACTCCAGTATTCTTGCCTGGAGAATTCCATGGACAGAGGAGCCTGATGGGCTACAATCCATGGGGCTTCAGAGTCAGACATTACTGAGCTACTAACACACACTCTCTTAATGGATTGCTCACTCTTCATTACTTACAATTTGCATGGGATTCAATGTGGGTTTTTAAAAAATACATGGGCTTAAATGACAGACCCTGGATTTGAATCTTGACACTGGCATGGACTAGATCTGTAACATATTAAGAGCTGTTTATTTATTGGATTGAATGTCACTTTCCTCATTGTAAAATGGAGATAACATATCACAACATTACTTATGCAGATTAAACAGAAAAGTTCAATAAATGACCTTTGGTAATTCAATCAGCAGAAAACTAAAACAATGAGTAAGAATATATGTGTGCTTATGTGTACCTGGATTATAATAAGTAAGAATAAAGTAAGAACTAACTTGATAAAATTTGCTATTTTCAATAGATGTCTAAGATATCAAATAATGAGAGAAATATATGAAGTTGAAATTTCCTATTCTGAGTTACACCAGGATTCAAGGATCAGTTACAATTAACTTTGTATACGTGTTCTCCATTGATCACTTGATGCATATGCTTTCCTGGAATTGGATTGTTATTCAAGTATGGCAAATTAAACTTCCAATTTAACAATTAAAACCATCAGGCTGACAAATGAGACTGTGAGGCTGATTTACTCTGGGTGAGATTCTGGCTCCCAGGCATAAACGAGATTCTCTGTTTTCAAGAGTAGCCTGGCAGGCTGGCTCAGGTGGCAAAACCTTTGCCTGATCTCATTCTATAACAATCACCAGGCATCTCCACTCAAGGGATGCTAGTCCTTATGGTATTTAGGAGTGAGTCACTTATGGATGACTGGTGAAGTCACTCTTTCTTCATGACCATTAAGGAATGGTTTAGCACCCAAATAAAGTACTTTTGTTGAAGTAGCCTTTAGTTGGCCTCTCATTCTTCTGATAGAAAGAAGATAGATAGATAGACAGACAGATAAATGATAGAGATAAATAGATGATCGCTAATTAGGTGACATAGATTTTATAAACTGGCCTTCAGGCTTTCTTCTTGAACTAATCACACCAAGTAAAACTTCTTACTAAAAAGAATTTTTTTTAAAAATGCCCAATTTTCACTAGTAAAGCTCATTAACAATTGCTAGGAAATAAAAATAAAACTGGGGTAATAAAGTCTACCTGCTCTTCTTCTTTCCCTTTGTGCTTTGTCTAGTTTCACTTGCTCCCAGGGTATAGCTGTAGAGACCCTACACCCACCGCTTTGGACAGAATTCCTAGTGCAAGATGGCTGCTCCCCACACCTCAGCTTGGTGTGCTATATGCAGAAGCTCTGGGTGGGGCTCTGGGATCTGAGCATGTGTCTGCCCCAGGTAAACTCTACCCATTCCCTGATGATAAGAACCCTAAAAAGCAGCTCTGACAATGGCCTATCAAGAGAGTATGTGCTCTAGCGCATCAGTTCACACCTCTCCATTCTTTGAACCAAACTCAATCTCATTCTACTGGCTTGAAAGGCAGTGGACAGGAGAACCCTTACTGGGGCCAGATTCAAAAGTGTTGGTAACATAATCACACAAAAATTATGCTACTATGCACTTATGTTTGGCAATCAGATAGACCTGGGATCAAATTTTGGCTTTTATATTCATTTATTCATTACCTTGGGTATATAACTTATACCTTGGATAGATAACTTAATCACTTTGAGTTTCAGTTTTATCACTTGGGAAGTTAAAAATATAACATGCATTCTTCAGGACAGTTTTAAAGTTTAGGGGTAATTAATAAAGTTCTCAACCGTCCACTGGCAAACGGTGGACACACAATAAATGGTAGCTTCCATGAAAACTGGACTAATCTCTATTATGTTCTGGGTCTCTTCCTTTAGCAGCTGTAGTTTCTAGAGGATCTAGGACATTCATGTATAGTCAGATCACAGTCACTTGGGGCATTTATTAGTTTTATCAAGTCAGACAACTGTCTGGGAGAGAGAAATGTGATGCTTCAAACTTTTCTAGAAGTTCAATATTTACCACCTCAAAATCCCATATCCTCATTGTATAGCTATAGAGGTCATTCTTGAATCTAACTTTCCTGGAATCTTATATTATTTGCGGTACATTATCCTTGGGAAACAAAACCAGCACCTGTGAATAATTTCTAACCACCTTAGATTTCTAAAAACTTACTGTTATCTCATTTTTTTTTAAACTACAATATATTTAACTTATAGCAGAAGGAAACCAAGAATAAGAAAAGATAGTTCAAAATATGAAACCACCTTAATAAAAGAAAGTCTATATGCCAATGTCAGGGCATTCAAGCTATTCTACCTTTAGCTGTTAAAGCCCCAGAGGGAAAAGTTAGACAAATTGCTAAATGTCCTTACTTGCTTGCATGATTTGCTTCATTGTTTTAATATTAAGCCTCATGACCTTAAAGAATGTTTAGAAAATCTTCCTCCCATTCCCTATTGTGTCCTCAGCAGTCACCAGATAACAAGGTTCAATTATTAATATTCAGCAGTGTGCTATGGGCACAGCAGAATTATAAACAAACATGCATACAAAAAGATTCCATAATTCATTTCCAACAACTAAATGCCTTCCATCTCCAGGATTCTTTGTTCTTTGGTCCATAACCATATTTCTCTATTTATCAGAAGCTCTTAAGCACCTATTATAAAAACAGCACATCGCTGTTTTGATCAGTGGAGTTGCCACTGTGGGAAGACAGGAGGCATGAGAAAAGACAATGTTATTGTCAGATTATTGAACCTTTTATTTTTCCTATTTTTACTTGCATGTGTTTAACTTCCACAAAAGTACTGCATTTGTATTTTCCAGAAATATACAAAAGGGAATTTTCTGAGGCCTTTCCTAGAGGCATATAAAACTGTCAAAGAGATTCCTAACACTAAAAGATTAACATTATCATAATTACTTTGTAAAAAGTAAATTAAGAAAGTGCCAAAACAGCCTCCTGCTGACTTTATACCTCTGTAAAATGCAGCGAACCTGACATGTACAGCCTGTCTGTGGGGTAACCTGCCTTACTTAGCTCCCAGGGCTGCTGGAGTTAAGGACTTAATGTGTCAGCAATTCTTTTATCAGCTCTTAACTTCCAGATTAGAAACTTTTCACAAGCACTCATGAATATTCACTGAAGATTGAAATTGGGCAAATCAAGCCCCAGGGAGTACTGTACTAGTCTTTGTATGGATGATAGCTTTGAAATGAAGACTCCCTATAATGTTAACTGGGTTTCGGTAAAATATGCAATTTATCCAAAAGGTTAAACAACAAAATCCTAATCTACATCATCACTCTTAAGCTTGCAAGAGTAAAGAACACTGATGAGGGTGTAGGAGGATCTCAATTAAAACACTGCCTCTTCTATTTATTAGCTTTAATACTGCTTTGGGCAAGTCACTTAGTCTCTCCAAGCCTGCTTCCTCCTGTCTAAAAGTGGACAAGATTTCTTACATTTTAAATATTGGACTAGTGGCTTAATGGCTCAGAAATCTAGTTTCTTAATCTGTAAAATGGGAATAATTTTAGACAAAACAATAATTTTTGTCTTACTTGTCAACTCAAAATTGTTAAACGAGTGGTATATTTAGTCCACTTTGAACAAAGGTTCCAACCAAAAAGTTGTTGCTTATACCTGAGCTCAGATAGTTAGTAAAATAATGTGTATTATGTTAAAAATTATTTTTGAGTGATGTGGTTCTATCAATCTAATCATTATAGGGTACAGCCAGGAGTTGTGAAGTTGGTGTAGCTAGTACTTGGGTCTCAGTCTACATCATCTTTTCTTATCTCTTCTGGTTTTGTGCTATCTTTCTCTTGATATTCCGGTTCTGGCTGGTAAGAGTTAATATCATGTCTAAGTTGGTTCTGGAGAGCACTCAGGCTCTGCAACTGTGCTTGTTCAAAGTTCACCATCTAGGCTTGTGGACTTTTTCGTGGCTATAGTACAACTTTTAAACACAGTTCCTATTAGCAGAAATTCATAAACTCAAAAATTACCAAAAAAGGGCTACTGCCCTGTGAGGAATTTATGAGGACTCACTCTGTCTGCTATGGAGAGATTGCTTTTACAAACATCTCTTGTTTTAAAAATGGGAAAGAAATATATTTCAGGGAACTGCTCCCTGAAAGGAACTTCCCCATTACCTGAATGTCTTGTGCCCAAGGCTGCACAGGCTACCATAAAAGCTCTCCATTTGGGATACAAGATTTCCTTGACTCTGGGTTACAAATGGGCTTTCAAAATGATTAAACAGGGCACAAAGCTGATAGAAGGTTAGGAGCTCTGTTTCTTACTCATGTAAGAAGAGACTCAAGATGCTCTTAATGAAGCCTGAGTTCACCTCTTCTCCTCCTGGCTCCCATCAGCACTCACATACTCTTCATTTCTATTCTTCCCATACCCTATCTTGATTGTCTGCTGCCTGTTTCCCCTACCAGACTGAACTGCTTATGGAATGACCGTGTTTTCTTTATCAGATACGTTTGGTGTTTGGTGTGGTGAGCTGAACACACAGTGGGCACTCACTAAATGTTTATTGATTGTTTCACAAGCACAGATTCTTCATACCTGCAGAAGGTATGAATCTAAAGATCCTAAAGCATATCTTGTTTTGAAAACTTCAATTCTGACACATGCTTGTATCTTGCAGTTTGCTGCTCACATCCCATCTCTGAAATGCAGTGCAGAATTGTATATCCTGCTCGAGATTTTACTGTATATGATTTTCAAACATACCAGAGTAGTAAGTGTACTCTGCAATGCAAATCCAATAATTAAGTTGAGCATGCTGCAAAGCTGGCAATGTTTTTGAAAGCAGATTTTCTAGAAAGTAGGCCTATCTTAGATTTTTTCCTCCTAATTTTCATTCTACCCAGACAGACTTTGTGAGCAGTAACTTTTTCTTCATTATGGGTGCTTTATTTTTTCTTATTCTTCCCCTAAGACAGGTCATTACTATCCATCTAATGAGCTATTCTTTATGTAAATTTATATGGAAGCAGCACAAAGTACACTCTGTTAAGATTCACTACATAATATATGCCCCTAAAAAAACAACCTGATATAATAAATGTGGAGACATCCTTGAAAAGGAATATTACCTAATATATGGTTTACATTTTCACCAAATAGGGCTGGTTTATGATGCTAAGGACTCATCTCTCCCTTGGACCTAGACCGTAGAGCCCAGGCCTGTCTCCAAAAGTGCAGGTGTTCTGTGTGTACAAGAACAAGCGCATGGAGCTTTGTGTGTGTAGCCCACCATACTAATGAGAAGGCAGAGAGTATCCTTAAATAATTAACTGCTGTATTAGATCTGCAGATGTTACAATCTCACACACAGGGCATGCTTGGCATGGCACAAAGCAGGGGTGTCTGGAGGAAACTGCTCATCTACCAGGGAAGTATTACATAATTGATTAAAATAATCTTGGGAAGCTGGCACGGCATTCTGCTCTGCATTTGCCAATGGCTGAGCCAGAGACTGGGATGCATTTTGAAAACAGGAGTCTGGTTTTGTTTGAATTCATTATCAAATATTCATTTGAATACTTACCCTATCAGTCACTGTCAAAGCTTAGTGTGCATTGCTTTCACTTTTCACTTTCATGCATTGGAGAAGAAAATGGCAACCCACTCCAGTGTTCTTGCCTGGAGAATCCCAGGGACGGGGGAGCCTGGTGGCTGCCATCTATGGGGTCACACAGAGTCGGACACGACTAAAGTGACTTAGCACAGCATAGTATAGCAATGCAAATATTCAAACTTAACTCCCAGAAATTCTGGTTCCGGTTTGGTGGAGCCTGGAAGTCTACATAAGCCAAAAAGCAAACCTCAGACCAGCAATAATCAGAGCCCACTTAAAAACTGCTGTAGACTGAAAGTGCCTTCCCAAATTCATGCTGAAGTTTAGTCCTACCGTGATGGTTTGGTATCTTTAGGAGATTGTTAGGTCATGACAGTGGAGCCTTCATGAATGGGATTAGTGTCCTTATTAGGAAATTCCAGAGAGCTCCTTAACCACTCCTACCATGTAGGGACAAAGGAAAAATACAGCTCTCTGTGAACCAAAAGCAGCTTCTCACCGGACACTGACCACTAATGACCACCATATCTGATTTTATGGAACTTTATGGTATTTGTAATAGAGGTATTAGGTGAAGACAGGCAAGTAAATGGGCAGTTACTATCAGTACAGTACCCTGGAGAAGGAAATGGCAATCCACTCCAGTATTCTTGCCTGGAGAATCCCATGAATAGAGGAGCCTGGCAAGCTACAGTCCATGGGGTTGTAGACAGTTGGACACGACTGAGCAACCAACACACACATTAAGTACAGTAAGTGCTGTGAGATGGAAAGACCTTTGGGAGGAGCACCTAAACCAGACTTAGAACAATCAAAGAAGAATTCTAAGAAAAACCAGTAACTTCAGAAGGATGAGTACAACCAAAACAGCATTATAAAGTAATTGTCTTCCAATTAAAAATAAATTTTAAAGAATTAAAATAAAAAAGAAGGAGGAGTAAAAATATAGTTGAATAAAAGAGGAACTGGGACAGAGACTGACATGAGGTTAGACCCCAAAATACCTAAAGTCAAAGCATGTTCGGGAATCTAGCTGAAAATACCTGAATTACAGAGTATTGGGAAAAGCAGTGATCGGCAAAGAGGGAAAAGTAAACATTATTCAAACCATGATAAGCCTCAGAAATCTCATTAATGAATGTGTACTTAATCACAAGAACGGTGTGGGCTCATTTGTGAGACTTAAAAAACATCCCTGGTTGAAGTGTGAAGGATGGGCTCTGGTGGGGATGACAGTATTGTATTTGCAAGGCAATCCCTAAACTTTACAACATATCAACAGTGTAGTCATTACTCTCTGTTTCACAAATGAAGAAACTAACGTTTTAGAAAAGCTGAGTACCTTCACAAAGACTGCTTGGAAGAGGGAGTAGAAGAGATTCCAAACCTGAAATGTATCTCCTTTGAAGTCCATGCTGTATTCACATTACGGTGTTGTCTCCTGATCGTTCCAGAATATAATCATAGCACAGGAAGTGCTTCTTTGATGATGTATTTACAATCTATCCTCTTCAGCAAAGGCATGATGCTAATTCTCAGAGAAATCACAGAATTGTTTAAACTTGACAGTTGACCTCATTCACCATGGGTAATGGGTCAGAGTTTGAATGGGTTGAGGTGATCACCTCTGATTGCCTTCTTGGTTTCTGCAGGTCACAGGGTAAGCACAAGAATGCTCTTCATGAGAGAATCTCTAAGGGGGAAATGAGTTTGTAATGCGTACTGATTCAAGTGAACAGGGAGCTTTTCTTCCTTGTCAGAAATGCCTGCTCAGTCTAGGAACTAAAGACCAGCTTGTGTTGCTCCTGCCTCTAATGGCTTGAAATAGTAAAAGGCTAGAATAAACACTTTCACTTTCCACTTTCATGCGTTGGACAAGGAAATGGCAACCCACTCCAGTGTTCTTGCCTAGAGAATCCCAGGGACAGGGGAGCCTGGTGGGCTGCCGTCTCTGGGGTCGCACGGAGTCGGACTCGACTGAAGTGACTTAGCAGCAGCAGCAGCAGCAGCAGCAGAATAAACAAAGGCACTTGGATCTGACAAGGCAGCAAAAGGGATGGCTCACTTCCATGCCTCCTCTGGTTCCACAACCCAAGGATGAGATAGAACTAGGGGAAATTTCTGAATATCACATTGCCATCTTGCCTAAGGGTGATTTTTTAAATTGTTGCTCTTGTGTGTCATTTGTTCAAATACATAGTCCAAGACTGTCTTTCACTCAAGACTCCAGTTGTTCCCAGAAGCTGCCTTTGAATTGAAGTGCTAGTTTTCAGTTTCTGCAATTGCCTTTACACTTCCTCTGGTTCTGACCAGGGACCTAAGATAATAATGTTGGCAGCTCCTAGTGTTTGGTTATTTTTGATATTTTAAAATAACTACTAATTATACTTTTCTTTGGCATGATCTTAATAATGTTTCTTTTGGCTCTCAACTAAGTTAAAATGAACAACATAATTCATTTGTTGAAATTTTGCCACAAATTTTAAATTAAAAAAATTTATTATGAATAAGGCTTTTCTATGTGGAAATGAGAAAGAATTTGCAGGATGTTTACATAATAATGATACTTAAATAATTATTGTCTTTAGGGTAGGAGTTATTCACTATTTACAAGTAGGAAATACTCGGTAGATGTTAGTTGAACAAATGAATGACCTAATTGTTAGTAAGAGGGATAATAACCCTTTTATGTTTTTATTCTGCTTAAAGAACAATTTATTGAATAGAGGTAATCTCGTTTTTAACCTTATTTAAAAATTTCAAATATCCTGTAAGGTAGGCAGACTTTGTTTCATTACCCATCAGAGAAATCACTACATTTGATGATGAATGAGAAGAAATTTGAATATAGCTCTTTTTACAGTCCCTCTACTGCAGCAGGCAAGATCTCCAGCTTTGAAGAAGAGGGCTTGCTTTAAGGAAAACGTGAAATATAGTCCTCTTTATCCACATTGCCCTCCCATTCTCACACCCTTCTTGGCCTCGGGGGTACCCTCTAAAGCCTGTGTGAAGCCCTCAGAGTCTGCTTGTCCTTTATCTATCCTCTCCTCCAAACCTGTTCTCAGGAAGAATCTGAGAAACACTGTCATACAAAATCATAGATTAATACTGACCCCTTTTGGGAGGTTTTGTTTTTACCGGGGTATATTACAGAATCTGAGACTGTTCATCATCTTTCTGGCCCTTAAAATGCAGTTTGTTTGTTCAATGTCAAATGCAAGAAGCTCATGAGAGCCAATACAGCTGTGGCCAATATTCCTAGGACAGGTACTAGCCCATACTGCTCTTCAGCTTGTCTCCTTGACCCGCTATTATAGTGCATCCATCCTCTGACATCATAACATGGATCCTGCTATGTGATTCAAGAGCTTTCTATATTTAATCTAGAAAGATGGAACCAATGAACCTATTTACAGGGCAGCAATGGAGACCCAGACATAGAGAACAGACTTGTGGGCACAGGGGGTCAAAGGAGAGGGTGAGATGAATAGAGAGAGTAGCATGGAAATGTATATATTACCATATGTAAAACTGATAGCCCATGGGAATTTGCTATATGACTTAGGCAACTCAAACCAGGGTTCTGTGACAACCTAGAGGAGTGGGTGGAGAAGGAAATGGCAACCCACTCTAGTATGCTTGCCTAGAGAATCCAGTGAACACAGGAGCTTCGTGGGCTGCTGTCCATAGGGTCACAGAGAGTCAGACATGACTGAAGTGACTTAGCATGCATGCATGCATTGGAGAAGCAAATGGCAGCCCATTCCAGTATTCCTGCCTGGAGAATCCCAGGGACAGAGGAGTCCAGTAGGCTGCCATCTCTGGGGTCGCACAGAGTCGGACACGGCTGAAGCAACTTAGCAGCAGCAGCAGCAGCTGAGGAGTGGGATGGTGTGGGAGGTGGGAGGGAGGTACAAAGGGAGGGGAGGGGACATATGTGTACCTATAGCTGACTCATGTTGATATATGGCAGAAACCAACACAAAACAGTAAAGCAATTATCCTTCAGTTAAAAATACATAATTTTTTTTAAAAGAGCTTTCTATTTTTATCAACTGTTTGGATATTCTTCTCTAGCTTACACCCTTGCCCCTTAGACAGGCTAGTCCCATTATTAGCAAATGGCTATCAGATACGGACCAACACTCCTAACAGTAGGATTTCTAGTAGCACCAGAGGGTTTTAGAGAAATGAAAGGATATTCTAGAATTCCAGAAATCGCATTTGTTCTGCCTCTGCTTATGGTTTAACAGCTACAACCTACTTATTTTGAGTTGATTTTTTCATTGACGTAGAGGACATTAAAACTATGTTTAAAATGTTCTATAAGCTTTTTCACAAGGCTTCCCTGGTGGCCCAGAGGTTAAAGTGTCTGCCTGGAATGCAGGAGACCCGGGTTCAATCCCTGGGTCGGGAAGATTTCCTGGAGAAGGAAATGGCAACCCGCTACAGTACTCTTGCCTGGAGAATCCCATTGAGGGAAGAGCCTGGTAGGGCCCCAAATCCTACGGGGTCGCAAAGAGTCAGACACGACTGAGTGACTTCACTTTCACTTTCATAAGCTTTTCCACAAGCTCTTTAGAAATCAACCTCTGTCCATCCCTACACACCACCCCTATTTTCAACTCCCTTAGTCCAAATACCACAGCATTCTCAGTACACAAGAGGCAACCCCCACTAGCTGACCTAAATTGGAAGATCATAAAACACCATGCTGCTGCTGCTGCTAAGTCACTTCAGTCATGTCCGACTCTGTGCGACATAGACAGCAGCCCACCAGGCTCCGCCGTCCATGGGATTCTCCAGGCAAGAATATTGGAGTGTGTTTCCATTTCCTTCTGCAATGCAAGAAAGTGAAAAGTGAAGTCTCTCAGTCATGTCCAACTTTTTGTGACCCCATGGACTACAGCCTACCAGGCTCCTCCATTCATGGGATTCTCCAGGCAAGGGTACTGGAGTGGGTTGCCATTGCCTTCTCCAATAAAACACCATACCTTCCATTATTTTGTAACTTTTGAACATACTGACTTTCAGAAACTGGATATCTACCTAACATCCCTTTCCCCTGCCAAAATTTCTGGAGCCAATGTCAACTTAAAAAGATTTCAAAACCTAAACCTAAACCTTCAAGCCCAGGAGATGGCTTATCAAGTAACCCTGAGAGAACTGCTCCAAGGAGGTGAGGAGAGGAGCCAGGTTATAGAGAAGTTCTGCTAGAAATGGCAAGTAGTCTGAACATCAAGATTGTTGTTCATTAAAGAAAACCAGATATCCCAAGTTAAGGAATTTAGCAATTTTCTATTCATGGGAAGATGCAAGAGTCTGCTGCTGCTGCTGCTAAGTCGCTTCAGTCGTGTCCGACTCTGTGTGACCCCAATGAAATCACCCCTTTAATATGCATCTCAGCTATCCTGGGGCCAGCTGTTTAGTCACTAAGTCCTGTCCAACTCTTTGCAACACCATGGACTGCAGCATGCCAGGCTTCCCTGTCCTTCACTATCACTCTGAGTTTGCTCAAACTCATGTCCATTGAGTAAGTGATGCTATCTTACCATCTTATCCTCTGCTGTCCTCTTTTCCTTTTGCCCTCAATCTTTCCCAGCATGAGGGTCTCTTCCAATGAGTCAGTTTTTCACATCAGGTGGCCAAAGTATTGGAGCTTCAGCTTCAGCATCAGTTTGTCCACTGAATATTCATGGTTGATTTCCCTTAGGATTGACTGGTTTGATCTCCTTGCTGCCCAAGGGATTCCCAAAAGTATTCTCCAGCATCACAATTCAAAAGCATAAATTCTTCAGCATTCAACCTTCCTTATGGCCCAACTCTCATATCCATACATAACTACCAGAAAAACCATCAGTTCAGTTCAGTTCAGTCGCTCAGTCGTGTCCAACTCTTTGTGACCCCATGGATCGAAGCATGCCAGGCCTCCCTGTCCATCACCAACTCCCGGAGTTCACTGAAACTCACGTCTATTGAGTCAGTGATGCCATCCAGCCATCTCATCCTCTGTCATCCCCTTCTCCTCCTGCCCCCAATCCCTCCCAGCATCAGAGTCTTTTCCAATGAGTCAACTCTTCACATGAGGTGGTCAAAGTACTGGAATTTCAGCTTTAGTATCATTCCTTCCAAAGAAATCCCAGGGCTGATCTCCTTCAGAATGGACTGGTTGGATCTCCTTGCAGTCCAAGGGACTCTCAAGAGTCTTCTTCAACACCACAGTTCAAAAGTATCAATTCTTCGGCACTCAGCCTTCTTCACAGTCCAACTCTCTCATCCATACATGACCACAGGAAAAACCATAGCCTTGACTAGAGGGACCTTTGTTGGCAAAGTAATGTCTCTGTTTTTGAATATGCTATCTAGGTTGGTCATAACATTCCTTCCGAGGAGTAAGCGTCTTTTAATTTCATGGCTGCAGTCACCATCTGCAGTGATTTTGGAGCCCAGAAAAATAAAGTCTGACACTGTTTCCACTGTTTCCCCATCTATTTCCCATGAAGTGATGGGACCAGATGCCATGATCTTCGTTTTCTGAATGTTGAGCTTTAAGCCAACTTTTTCACTCTCCACTTTCACTTTCATCAAACCATAGCTTTGACTATATGGATCTTTGTCGGCAAAGTGACATCTCTGCTTTTTAATATGCTGTCTAGGTTTGTCACAGCTTTTCTTCCAAGAATCACGTGTCTTAATTCTATGGTTGCAGTCACTGTCCTCAGGAATTCTGGAGCCCAAGAAAATGAAATCTGTCACTGGTTTCACTTTTTCCCCATCTATTTGCCATGAAATGATGGGACTAGAGGCCATGATCTTAGTTTACTTTGAATGTTGAGTTTTAAGCCAGATTTTTCCTTCTCCTCAAGGTTCTTTATTTCCTCTTCATTTTCTGCCATTAAAGAGGTATTATCTGCATATCTGAAGATGTTGATATTTCTCCTGGCACCTTGATTCAAACTTGCAATTCATCCAGCCTGACATTTTGCATGATGTATCTTGTATTTTTCACATTCTGAGCTCTGTTGGGGCTTACTGTAAGACATAACTACAGCCTGATGGCTGCTGAAATGCAGGTATTCTTCTTCTTCCTGAGTGTCCTTACAGCTCACCAGCTCACATTGGAGGTCTGCAGTGACTGAAGATTGTGACGTACTTGTTCACTCATATGGGAGGAAATATTCCATTTCTAATCAAGTACCAGATTTATTTGATTATTTCCTTTCTTCTTTCACATACACTGTAGTTTGACAATACTGATTCAAGTGCTGATAATGCCAGTAGCAGTCAATAAACTGAATTTTGAGTGGGCAATTTATGAAGAAATGAAGCCTAGCACAAAAGCTTCAAAATGCACCATTTTTATCACAAAGAAAAAACTGAGATGCAAAGGCAGTTTACAAAAGTTACATGTTTGGGGGGAAGTGATTGAACAATGAGTGATGACAAAGAATACACAAAATATAGACACAATCATACTTAAGACTTGGGAAAACTGCTCTTGTTATTGGGACTGAGAATTGTGACTTAAAGATATATGTAATTAGGACAGAAAAGTAACCCCTCTATAAAAACTACGGATTTATGGTCCTGAGCAGCATCTATCAAGGTCATTAATTTTAGAATATGACCTGCATCTTCCCCTTCAGACTATGTACATTTGTTTTTTTGCCTATAAGTTTTGCCATGAGCCAATTTAATGGTCCCAGCCACTTGTCCCAACATTCAAACAACAACAACAAAAAGATGCCCTTTTCATCACAGGGGACTGGAATGAAAAGGAGAAAGTAAAGAGATATCTAGAGGAACAGGCAAGTTTGGCCTTGGAGCACAAAATGAAGCAGATCAAAGGCTAAAAGAGTTTTGCCAAGAGAACAGAGGGGTCATAGCAAACACCCTCTTTCAACAACACAAGAGAAGACTCTATACATGGACATCAAAGATGGTCAATACCAAAATCAGATGATGATATTCTTTGCAGTGAATGATAGAGAAGCAATATACAGTCAGCAAAAGAAAGACCAGAAGCTGACTGTGGCTTAGATCATGAACTTCTTATTGCAAAATTCAGACTTAAATTGAAGAAAGCAGGGAAAACCACTAGGCCATTCAGGAATGACCTATATCAAATCGCTTATGATTATACAGTGGAAATAACAAATAGATAAAGGGATTAGATTTGATAGACAGAGTGCCTAAGGAACTATGGATGGAGATTCATGACACTGTACAGGAGGTGACTATCAAAGCCATTCCCAACAAGATGGTCGAGGAGTAGGTGGATGTGGAGTGCATCTCTCTCCACAGATACATCAGGAATACACCTTCAGACAAAGAAGTGCATGCAGAACACCAGCTGAGAGCAGAGAGGAGTACCTGACCAGTGGAAAAGAATATATAGGCCCATGAAAACACAAGATCAAGCCCTGAGCCTTTGGAATGGGAACACTGACTTCAAGACCCTAGACTACAAGTTAACTAACCCTAGGGAGTATCAAATAGTGAGAACTCACACAAAGGAAACCACTAGAATACAAGACCCAGCATCATCCAACCACCAGTAGCACCCTGTGCAGGACACCTCATCTAAAGAAAAAACAAAACAAACATGCAAACCCAATCATCAGCAGACAGGATTACCACCTCACTCAGCCTTGTCCATCAGAGGAAAAACAAACAAGCAAACTCAGCACAAATCTCACCCTATAAGAAGCTTACTGGACCAACCTTAGGAGGGCAGAAACCAAAAGGAAGAAAGAATTTAACCCTGAAGCCTGGGAAAAGGAGACCTCAAACACAATAAATTTTAAAAAAATAATGAAAAGGCAGAGGAATACTACACAAATGAAGGAACAAACTAGAAACACAGAAGTCCAAATAAGTGAAGAGTAAATAGGAAAACTACCTGAAAAAGAATTCAGAATAATGATAGTAAAGACGATCAAAAACCTTGAAAACAAAATGGAGAAAATGCAAGAATCAATTAACAAAGACCTAGAAGAATTAAAGAATAAACATACAGAGACAAACAACACAATTACTGAAATTAAAAATACTCTAGAAAGAATAATAGCAGAATATCTTGAAGCAGAAGAATGAATCAGTGAGCTGGAAGATAAAATGGTGCAAATAACTTCTGAAGAGCAGAATAAAGTAAAAAGAATGAAAAGAACTGAGGATAGTCTCAGAGATCTCTGGGACAATATCAAATGCACCTACATTAGAATTATAGGGGTCCCAGAAGAAGAAGAGGAAAAAGAAAGGGTTTGAGAAAATTTTTCAAGAGATTATAGTTTAAAATTTACCCTACATGGAAAAGGAAATAGTCGATCAAATCCAAGAGGCAGGAAGAGTCCCATACAGGATAAACTCAAGGAGAAACACACCAAGACACATACTAATCAAACTAACAAAGACTAAACACAAAGAAAGAATAATAAAAGCAGCAAGGGAGAAGCAAAGTAACATACAAGGGAAACCCTATATGCTTAACAGCTGATCTTTCAGCAGAAACTCTGCAGGCCAGAAGGGAATGGCAGGATATATTTAAAGTACTGAAAGGGAAAAATCTACAACTAAGATTACTGTACCTAGCAAGGATCTCATTTAAAATTGATGGAGAAATAAAAATCTTTTCAGACAAGCAAAAGTTAAGAGAATTCAGTACCACGAAACCAGCTTTACAATAAATGTTAAAGAGACTTATATAGTCAAGAAATATGAGAAGAAAAAATATCTACAAAATCAATCCCAAACAATTAAGAAAATGGCAATAGGAACATATATATAAATAATTACTTTAAATGTAAATGTATTAAATGCTCCAACCAAAAGACACAGACTGGCTGAATGGATATAAAAACAAGACCCATATATATGCTGTCTACAAGAAAACCACTTCAGACCTAAAGACATATATAGACTGAAAGTGAGAGGATGGAAAAATATCTTCCATGCAAATGGGAAGCTAAAGAAAGCTGGAGCTGCAATCCTCATCTCATACAAAATAGACCTTAAAACAAATAATGTTACAAGAGATAAGGAAGAACACTACATAATGACAAAGGGACCAATCCAAGAGGAAGACATAACAATTTTAAATATCTATGCATCCAACATAGGAGCACCTCAATACATAAGAGAAACACTAACAGACATAAAAGGAGAAACTGACAGTAACATAATAATAGTAAGAGATTTTAACACCCCACTCACACCAATGGACAGATCATCAAAACAGAAAATTTATAAGAAAACACAAGTTTTAAATGATACATTAGATGAGAAGGATCTCATTGATACCTTTAGGACAGTCCATCCAAATGCAGAATACACCTTCTTCTCAAGTGCACATGGGACATTCTCCAGGATAGACCACATCTTGGGTCACAAATCAAACATCAATAAATTTAAGGAAACTGAAATCATATTAAGCATCTTCTGTGACCACAACACTATGAGACTAGATATCAATTACAAGAAAACAAGTGTAAGAAACCCAAACACAATGAGATTAAACAAAATGTTTCTAAATAACCAACAGGTTACTGATTAAATCAAAAGGGAAATAAAAAAATTTCTAGAAACAAATGACAATGAAAACATGACAACTCAAAATCTATGGGATGCAGCAAAAGCAGATCTAAGACAGAAGTTAATAGCAATACAGTCCTACCTCAAGAAGCAAGAAAAACCCTGGACAACCTAACTTTACATCTAAAACAACTGGAAAAAAGAACAAAAACCCCCAAAATTAGTAGAAGGAAAGAAATTATAAACATACTTATATGTACAAAAGAGTTAACTGTACACAGAAAATTATAAGACACTGATGAAAGAAATCAAAGATGACATAAATAGATGGAGAGATATTCCATGTTCCTGAGTAGGAAGAATCAATATTGTGAAAATGACTATACTACCAAACACAATCTATAGATTCAAGGCTGCTGCCACTGCTGCTAAATCACTTCAGTCATGTCGGACTCTGTGCGACCCCATAGACGGCAGCCCACCAGGCTCCCCTGTCCCTGGGGTTCTCCAGGCAAGAACACTGGAGTGGGGTGCCATTGCCTTCTCCAATGCATGAAAGTGAAAAGTGAAAGTGAAGTCGCTCAGTCATTTCCGACTCTTTGCGACCCCATGGACTGCAGCCCATCAGGCTCCTCCATCCATGAGAGTTTCCAGGCAAGAGTACTGGAGTGGGGTGCCATTGCCTTCTCCACAGATTCAAGGCAGTCCCTGTCAAATTACCAATGGCATTTTTCACAAAACTGGAACAAAACATTTCACAATTCATATGGAAACACAAAAGACCCTGAAGAGCCAAAGCAGTCTTGAGAAAGAAGAATGGAGCTGGAGGAATCAACCTTCCTGACTTCAGATTATACTACAAAGCTACAGCCATCAAGACAGTATGGTAGGCACAAAAACAGAAATACAGACCAATGGAACAAGATAGAAAGCCCAGAAATAAACCCATGCACCTGTGGGTACCTTATTTTTGACAAAGGAGGCAAGAATATACAATGGGGCAGAGACAGCCTCTTCAATAAATGGTGCTAGGAAAACTGGGCAGCTACATGTAAAAGAATGAAATTAGAACACTTCCTAATACCATACACAAAGATAAACTCAAAAAGGATTAAAGACCTAAATGTAAGATCAGAAACTATAAAACTCTTAGAGGCAAATATAGGCGGTACACTTTATATGACATAAATCAAAGCAAGATTCTCTATGACCCACCTACTAGGGTAATGGAAATAAAACTAAAAGTAAACAACTGGGACCTGATTAAACTTAAAAGTTTTTGCACAGCAAAGAAAACTATAAGCAAGGTGAAAAGACAACCTTCAGAACTGGAGAAAAAAATAGCAAATGAAATAACTGACAAAGTATTAATCTCTAAAATATACAAGCAACTCATACAACTCAATGCCAGAAAAACAAACAACCCAATCCAAAAGTAGAAAAAAGACCTAAACAAGACATTTCTCCAAAGAAGACATACAGATGGCTAAAAAACACATGAAAAGATGCTCAACATCACTCATTATCAGAGAAATGTAAATCAAAACCACAATGAGAAATCACCTCACACCAGTCAGACAGCCATCATCAAAAAGTCTACAAACAATAAATGTTGGAGAGGGTGTGGAGAAAAGGGAATACTCTTGCACTGTTGGTGGGAATGTAAATTGACACAGCCACTATGGAATATGGTATGGAGATTCCTTAAAAAAACTAGGAATAAAACCACAATATGACCCAGCAATCCCACTCCTAGGCATAAACCCTGAGGAAACCAAAATTGAAAGAGACACATGTATCCTATTGTTCACTGCAGCACTATTTACAATAGTTAGAACACGGAAGCAACCTAGATGTCCACCGACACATGAATGAATAAAGAAGTTGTGGTAAATATACAATGGAATATTACTCAGCCATAAAAAGCAATGCATTTGAGTCAGTTCTAATGAGGTGGATGAACCTAGAACCTATTATACAAAGTGAAGTGTGTCAGAAAGAGAAAGATAAATATCGTATTCTAGCATAAATACACGGAATCTAGAAAAATGGTACTGAAGAATTTATTTACAGGGCAGCAATGGAGAAAGAGACATAGAGAATAGACTTATGGACATGGGGAGAGGCAGGGAGATGGTGATTTGTATAAAGAGTAACATGGAAACTTATATTACCATATGTAAAATAGATAGCCAATGGGAATTTGCTAAAAAGCTCAGGAAACTCAAAGAGGGGCTCTGTATCAACCTAGAGGGATGGGATGGGGAGGGAGATGGGAGGGTGGTACAAAAGGAAGGGGATATATGTATACCTATGGCTAATTCATGTTTAAGTTTGACAGAAAACAACAAAATTCTGTAGAGCAATTGTCCTTCAATAAAAAAATAAATTTAAAAGAAAAAGCCCAAGAAAAAGAAATGCAAAAAGTAAAATAGTTGTCTGAAGAGGCCATACAAATACCTGAGAAAAGAACAGAAGTAAAAGATAAAGTAGAAAAGTAAAAGTATGCCCATCTGAATGCAGAGTTCTAAGGAAAAGCAAGAAGACATAAGAAAGCATCTTCAGTGATCAAGGCAAAGAAATAGAGGGAAACAATAGAATGGGAAAGACTAGAGATCGCTTCAAGAAAATTAGAGATACCAAGAGAATGTTTTATGTAAATGTGGCCACAATAAAGAATGGAAATGGTATGGATGTAAAAGAAGCAGAAGATATTAAGAAGAGGTGGAAAGAATACACATAAGAACTATGCAAAAAAAAGATCATAATGCCCCAGATAACCATGACAGTGTGATCACTCACCTAGAGCCAGATATCTTGGGGCGCGAAGTCAAGAGAGCCTTAGGAAACATCACTGTGAACAAAGCTAGTGGAGGTGATAAAACTCCAGCTGAGCTATTCCAAATCCTAAAAGATGATGCTGTGAAAGTGCTGCACTCGGCAAATTTGGAAAACTCAGCAGTGGCCACAAGACTGGAAAAGATCAGTATTCATTCCAATCCCAAAGAAAGGCAATTCCAAAGAATGCTCAAACTACTGTACAATTGCACTCATCTCACACGCTAGCAAAGTAATGCTCAAAATTCTCCAAGCCAGGCTTCAATAGTACATGAACTGTGAAATTCCAGATGTTCAAGCTGGATTTAGAAAAGGCAGGGAAACTACAGATCAAATTGCTAACATCTGTTGGATCATCGCAAAAGCAAGAGAGTTCCAGAAAAACATCTACTTCTGCTTTATTGACTAAGCCAAACCTTTGACACTGTGGATCACAATAAATTTTGGAAAGATCTTAAAGAGATGGGAATACTACACCACCTTATTTGACTCCTGAAAAATTTGTATGCAGGTCAAGAAAAAAAACAGTGAGAACTGGACATGGAACAATGGACTGGTTCAAAATTGGGAAAGGACTATGTCCAGGCTGTATACTGTCACCCTGCTTATTTAGCTTATAAGCAAATTACACAATGCAAACTCCCAGGTGGAATGAAACCCAAGCTGGAATCAAGACTGCAAGGAGAAATATCAATAGCCTCAAATACGCAGATGACTCCATCCTTAAAGAAGAGAGTGAAAAGGAACTAAAGAGCCTCTTGATGAAGGTGAAAGAGGAGAGTGAAAAAGCTGACTTAAAACTCAACATTCAAAAAACAAAGATCATGGCATCTTATCCCATCACTACATGGCAAATAGATGGGGAAACAATGGAAATAGTGACTGACTTTTATTTTCTTGGGTGGGCTCCAAAATCACTGCAGATGGTGACTGCAGCCACAAAATTAAAAGACACTTTCTCCTTTGAAGTAAAGCTATGAGAAACCTATACAGCATATTAAAAACCAGAGACATTACTTTGACTACAAAGGTCCGTCTAGTCAAGGCTATGGTTTTTCCAGTAGTTATGTATGGATGTGAGAGTTGGACTGTGAAGAAGGCTGAATGTTGAAGAATTGATGCTTTTGAACTGTGGTGTTGGAGAAGACTCTTGAGAGTCCCTTGAACTGCAAGGAGATCAAACTAGTCAATCCTAAATGAAATCAGTCCTGAATACTCACTGGAAGGACTGATGCTGAAGCTGAAACTCTAAAACTTTGGCCACCTGATGAGAAGAGTTGACTCACTGGAAAAGACCCTGATTCTGGGAAAGATTTAAGGCAGGTATAAAAATACCACACTATATCCTCTGTCATCCCCTTCTCTTCCTGCCCCTTCTCTTGATGCCCTCAAGTTGGAGGGCATCATTGACTCGATGGACATGAGTTTGAGCAAGCTTCAGGAGATGGTGGACAGGGAAGCCTGGCATGCTGCAGTCCATGGTGTTGTAAAGAGTAGGACACAACTGAGCAACTGAACAACAACCACTTATCAATTATGCCAGAGGATAGCCATTATTGTAACAAAGGAAAAACACAGGTACACCAGATAAAAATACCACACTATACACAAGGAAAAAGATGGGTCTCTGCTAATGCAGTTTCAGGCAATTTTCAGCATCTCCCTCTGCCCCACCGATGTTTGCCCTCTGCTATCCTTTTGTCAATGGTCCATTATATGTTCCTTGAAAGTTACCCAAGACAGAGATTTCAGGCTAGTGTTCTCATGGTGAGAAAATGTAGCTATAGTTTTTGACACCACCCTGGAAATTTAGCTTTTTTTTTTGGCGGGGGGATGGTGGTGGTGTATAATTTCATCAGAACTGAAAGACTGTCATACAGTATAAACTCTACCTTTCCAGTTATTCCCCAGGTATCCTCATCTGATTAGGAGATATGACCTCTTCATTAATTTGCTACTGTAGTAAGTATATATCTCAGTCCCTTAAAAATATTACTTTATTTTACTATGTTAAACTAAGGTTCTAGATGCCATGACCTGACATGTTAGCTTATTTATATATTTTTGTCTGGCAAAGATGCAAAGTTTCTGTGCAAAAAGTGAATCCAAAGTTTACTTTTTTTTTTTTTCCTCTGCAGGCAATCAGTTCTGCATCTAATCCAGCAATCTCACTGTAATAATTCTTCATTAAATTGTCTATATAAATGCACTCTGAACTAGTCTTAACCTCTTAATGGTTCTCTAGTGAGTTGAATAAAATTTTTGACAGGTGTTCATTTGATAGGAGGGTCATGCTTTAATTTTTCGATACTTATACTCAAGCAGTTTTGTGTGTTGTTCTGTTGAAGAAACCAGTAATCAAAAAACCAAGCACCACACTCGGAGAGTTGAAAAACTCAGGTTTATTATGCTGGCAGGCCCAGAGGAGTTAACACTCTAAGCTCTAAGCCCCAAAAAAAGAGGTTACAGAATTTTTATAGACAGACTATAGTGGGCAACACTAGCTGATAATAGGCTGGTTTAAACTAAGGGGTTTCATGCTCGCAGGAACAGCAGCCAAGATGAGGAGGGGGATGCCTGATCTCTACATGGACAAGCATGATTAAGCAGGTTTGTAGGGGCTGGACAATTGCAAAGAGCAGGACAAGGGTGAGTGAGATAAGCTCCAGTTCCTAGTATTCTAAGTCCCCACTTTCTGAGACTATGTGACCTACGTGATCCAGACTTTGCAAGGAGCAAGCTGAGTTACAGAGGAGGTTATATAAAATTTTAACTTTTCCTCTTCAGTTCTATCAAGATACCTACATGGACTAATCTGACAAAGCCAATTAAACTCAGTGACTTGAGAAGTGCACCTCATGAGCTGCTCAAAGTCTTAGCTCCCAAAGTGAATCCCAAGCAGCAACAGAACATTATCCTTTCTGCTTTATCTTGGTTCATTTTTTATTGTATTCTTACTTGGAGTATTTGCTTTTGTTTCTCTCTTGAACATGACCTTCAAGTAATTTTCTACTAGTGGCATAAACAATGGAATTTTTGGTTTAATGATGCAACCATTTAGGCTCTTGGTCAAAGAGATGTTGGAGATTTATTTTCTGTTCAATGAAAAATTGAGAGTGTTATTTGATATTCTTTTTTATTTGTCTCTTTATCAATTGTGAGTTCAGATCAATTCAGAATTGTATACCCACTGGAGAAACAAACAAGTCCAGTCTTTATAATCTGGACTGGTAATGTTACCAAGTTCAAGCTCATCTTATTGTGAAATGAGAGGCAAATGAATCTGAGAGACAGGGTGTTGAGGCAAGGAATGCAACTTCAACATTTGGAAAGCTGGCTGACCAAGAAGAAGGCAGACCAATGTCTCAAAATAACCATTTTATTGGGGGTCTGCATGCCAACTTCTTTCTTCGATCAGAGATGTGGGGGAGGTGAGAAAACAAAGTAAAAAGGCCATTTAATCTTGCAAGTATCTCCTACAATGGCAAGCCTCAGGCAAGGGATGTGTTAATTTTTTCCTTCCTGGTATATACAGGTGGACAGGGTTCTGAACAAGGCATTTTAACTTAACAGAGGGGTAGGATTGTCTGAGGCAGGCCATTATCTGTGATTATAACAACAAAAGTAGCCAAAGAAACAGATCTAGCTTGGAAGAGTAAAAATTGACTCTTCCCTGTTGCAGTAGGGCTTCCCTGGTGGCTCAGATGGTAAAGCGTCTGCCCGCAATGCAGGAGACCTGGGTTCGATTCCTGGGTCAGGAAGATCCTCTGGAGAAGGAAATTGCAATCCACTCCAGCACTCTTGCCTGGAAAATCCCATGGACGGAGGAGCCTGATAGACTACAGTCCATGGGGTCACAAAGAGTTGGACATGACTGAGCGACTTCACTTTCTGTTGCAGTAAGTTTATGTATTTCTGTTTATTTTTATTGTTAATTTTTTGTCATCCCTTTATTATATACCCTTCTAGATTTATCTTTCTGTTGTGGGCTGAACTGTGTCCCCCTAAGATATACATGTTGAAGTCTTAATACTCAAAATGTCTATCTGGAGATGTGGCCCTTCAGTGCAGTTCAGTAGCTCAGTCAGTCATGTCTGACTCTTTGGGACCCCATGGACTGCAGCATGCCAGGCTTCCCTGTCCATCACCAACTCCTGGAGGTTGCTCAAACTCATGTCCATCAACTCGGTGATGCCATTCGACCATCTCATCCTCTGTTGTCCCCTTCTCCTCCTGCCTTCAATCTTGACCAGCATCAGGGCCTTTTCCAAGGAGTCAGCTCTTTGCATCATGTGGCCAAAGTATTGGAGCTTCAGCTTCAGCATCAGTCTTTCCAATGATATTCAGGACTGATTTAGTTTAGGATTGACTGGTTGGATCTCCTTGCTGTCCAAGGGACTCTCAAGAGTCTTCTCCAACACCACAGTTCAAAAGCATCAATTCTTTGGCGCTCAGCTTTCTTTATAGTCCAACTCTCACATCCATACATGACTAGTGTAAAAACCATTGCTTTGACTAGACAGACCTTTGTGGGCAAAGTAATGTCTCTGCTTTTTAGTATGTTGTCTAGCTTGGCATTAGCTTTGCAACCAAGGAGCAAGCCTTTTTCAAATTTCATGGCTGCAGTCACCATCTGCAGTGATTTTGGAGCCCAAGAAAATAAAGTCTGTCACTGTTTCCATTGTTTCCCTTTCTATTTGCCATGATGTGGTGGGACCGGATGCCATCCATGATCTTTGTTTTTTGAATGTTGAGTTTTAAGCCAGCTTTTTACTCTCTTCTTTCACTTTCATCAAGAGGCTCTTTAGATGGGGCCTTTAAGGAGGTAATTAAGTTAAAATGAGACCCTTAGAGTAGATCCGAACCCACTCTGATTAGTCTCCTTATAAGAAGAAAAATTTAGATATACAAAAGGCACCAGGATATGCACACAGGAAAAAAGATATTAAAGTGGGAAGAGGATCAAGGAGAAAGATTGCAGAAGAAGCCAAGTTTGTTTTGGGGCTTCTAGCATCCACAATTGTTCAAGTCACCTCATCTATGGTACTTTTTAATGACAGCTCTACCAAACTAATATGTTCCTTCAGAATGAGCTTGTAATTTCTTTAAAGGGATCATCAACCTTTTTACTTCTTTACATTTTTGGTGCTCAACTAGTAGTACATCTTGAATCTTTTTTTTTTTTTTTTTATTACAATTAAATCTTATGGCTGCATGGAGAATGAAGACCTCAACTCTAATAAGTATGTTTATCAGAATAGCTGATAAATACATTAAACATTGGTGGCTTTCTTGA
>NW_011494960.1:2699242-2710451 GCF_000754665.1 Bison bison bison | reverse complement strand
GAATGAGCTTGTAATTTCTTTAAAGGGATCATCAACCTTTTTACTTCTTTACATTTTTGGTGCTCAACTAGTAGTACTCTTGAATTCTTTTTTTTTTTTTTATTTATTACAATTAAATCTTATGGCTGCATGGAGAATGAAGACCTCAACTCTAATAAGTATGTTTATCAGAATAGCTGATAAATACATTAAACATTGGTGGCTTTCTTGATCCAGGGCACATAATAAGGAAGTGGCAGAAAATTACATCACATAAATTGTGAGAAAGGATAATCACCAAGAGCTGGGAGGTCTATGAAAATTTGGAGGAAATGAGATTTTTGGTTAGTTTTGAAGGGGAGAAGAAATGGAAGCCTCCCATTGGAAGAACAATGTGGACATTTGGTAGAAACAAGGGGATGAGTAATGTGTTTGCCTCGCATAGCTTCTGTGCCTCTACTGTACCTCAAGACAATCACTGTATCACTACCATGTTTCAGCTTATAAAATATTTTAATTTATATTCTCTTATTTGATCATTGTGTCAACCTCCTAGTAGTCTACATTACAGAGATACTGTGGTGTAAGTGTACTTACTCCAAAAATATTTTCTTGTCACTATAAGGCTTTGCCTTAGCATGATGACTTCCAAAAGAGCACATGCTCTCCCATTTTGCTCTTGGACATTTCAGAGCAGAAGAGATCTGGATGTTAGCTGTCAAGACCTGTCAGAAACTAGGACAAACCAAACTAGTGTTCATGTGGAGAACCAGATCAACAGTGCATATTCAGATAAATTAATTTTACTCTGCTGAAAACACAATAAGCCTCCAAAGTATTATTATTGTATGTATTAAACAGTAATGAAGGAATTTTTTTCTTCAATTTTCCTCTACATATTTGAATCTAGATATTCCATGTTATTCTAAAAGAAGTCATTCCTGTCAGCTGCCAGCTGTTCTGGATGTTTAATCAACTGATTGAGTTGGGTGCAAATCTTAAGAGGTGAAGTCATTCTGTCTGATTTGATTATCTATGTGTCATATACAGTATTTGTATTCTGTGCCAGGAATGCACTTATAAATTCATTCCTCAGCAACAGCTGTGATTCTTCACAAACTCAACACTTAAAATATTTAACTAGCATAAAAAAGAAGGGGCATGGTCAGATAAAAGGAATAAAATTTTACTTAAGGCATTACTAAAAATGTCATGGTGTCAGAATGTCACATGAACCTGTAGGCAGGAAAAGCTGCAAAGATGGAATCATATGTAATAACTTCATCTAGAGTTCATTTGAAAATTCTTGCCAATTTGAGAATATGTGCTAAAATGTGTACCTTTGAAAAATCAATTACACTTCTAGTAATATAGCCAAATATCAATAACCTCAGATATGCAGATGACACCACCCTTATGGCAGAAAGTGAAGAGGAACTAAAGAGCCTCTTGATTAAAGTGAAAGAATGCAGTGAAAAAGCTTGCTTAAACCTCAAAATTCAAAAAACTAAGATCATGGCATCCGGTCCCATCACTTCATGGGAAATAGATGGGGAAACAACAGAAACAGTGTCAGACTTTATTTTCTTGGGCTCCAAAATCACTGCAGATGATGACTTCAGCCATAAAATTAAAAGACACTTGCTCCTTGGAAGAAAAGTTATGACCAACTTAGACAGCATATTCAAAAGCAGAGACATTACTTTGCCAACAAAGGTCCATCCAGTCAAAGCTATGGTTTTTACAGTAGTCATGTATGGATGTGAGAGTTGGACTATAAAAAAACGCTGAGCACCAAAGAACTCATCCTTTTGAACTGTGGCGTTGGAGAAGACTCTTGCAAGTCCCTTGGACTGCAAGGAGATCCAACCAGTCAACCCTAAACTAAATCAGTCCTGAATATTCATTGGAACGACTGATGCTGAAGCATGAAGCTCCAAAACTTTGACCACTTGATGCGAAGAACTGATTCCTTGGAAAAGACCCTGATACTGGGAAAGATTGAAGGCAGGAGGAGAAGGGGATGACAGAGGATGAGATGGTCGGATGGCATCATTGAGTTGATGGACATGAGTTTGAGCAAGCTCCGGGAGATGGTGATGGACAGGGAAGCCTGGTGTGCTGCAGTCCATGGGGTTGCAAAGAGTTGGACACGATGAGTGACTGAACTGAACTGAATATAGCCAAAAATTAATAAATAAATAACCAGCAAGACAGACAAATATACTTGTACATATAAGTTCATTAGAATGATGTTTACAAAAGCCAAAGAGTGCATTTCCAAAATATGGAATTTATCAACTAAATTATAATATATCCATAGGACAAAATATTAAGCCACTATTAAAAATCAAAGGTTTGCACAAACTCTCTTTAATCTGGATGTTCTTTCACCCTATATAGCTCTGGAGCTTTGCTACTCATATTGTGATCTGTGGACCAGCTGTATTAGCATCAGCTTATGGGAATGGAGAATCTCAGGTCCCACCCCAGAGCTACTGAATCAGAATCTGCATTTTAACAAGTTTCCCAGGTGCTTACTATGCACATTAAAATTTAAGAATCATGCCCTACAAGATAAATTAGTGTCACTTACTGCTGCTTTAAATATAATGTCACTGAGGCATAAAGATATTCAGCATGAGACAGAAGCTGGGGTGGGGCTGCCTGCAGCCATGTTTTTGTAATGATTTAACTGAAATAATGCAAAGCCTTTGGCTTGTTTGTTTTTTGTAGACTCCTTCTGGGGGGCCAGACAAGAATTCAGCCCTGGGTAAAAATATAGGTAAAAACATTTAACTGTCATTTTAATCTCAGAATCTGTCCTCAGACTCTCAGGTGTCAATCTTCTCGATAATCCCACTTTTTAATTTTTTTAAATTATTTATTGGCTGTGCTGGGTCTTTATTGCTGTGTGAGGGCTTTCTCTGGTTGTGGCAAGCTGGGGCTACTCTCTTGTTGAGGAGCACAGGCTCTAGGGCATGTGGGCTTCAGGAGTTGCGGCACATGGGCTCAGCTGCCCCAAGGCATGTGGGACCTGCCAGGACTAGGGATGGAACCAGTGTCCCCTGCATTGCAGGCAGCCTGTCAACCACCATACCACCAGGGAAGCCTCTGACCCTACATTTAAGGTATTTGAGTTGCCACAGGAAGTCACATACAGTTCCTCTAGCCACAGTACAATGTTGGAGACAAAAACAAAGACAACCAGCTCCGTCCTCAAACCTTGCCAAGTATTAAAGATTCCTGGTGATAAGGCTGAGCTCATAGTTCATGGATTTTATAACTATACAGTATTCTGAAACCCAAAGCCGTTTATTATGAAAGCTGATCTTGAGACTACTTGAGTACCATACCAATCTAGATTTTTGAAAAGGTTTTCTAACACTTCACTTACATGCATTACCTTTTAAATGTTTAACAACCAAAGGATCAAGACCAAATATAGTCTCACAGAAAATCTTTGAGAAGCATATGACTCTGATAGTTCATTTGTGTTAGCCACACAAATATTCAGTCATTTGCTTTTGAGCACTAACTCTATGCAAGGTATTGTGGATTCATGATTGAAAGCTAGGTGATCTCTGTTCCTCCAAAAAAGCTCACAATCTAGGCAGACAAGTAGCAAAGAGACTAAATAAATTAAATTCAGTGTAGAGTGTGCCATAATGGTGACATGATGCAAATGCTTAGAGGGAATATTTCCTTCTTTATGTGATGGAGATGTTGCTGGGAGGAAGCCAATTCTGACTCCATGTTGGAACTGTTTCTTTGACTTGCTTTTCGTTGCTTTTATTATAATCATACAGAATGGTTTGCCACAGAGAATCCTGCCCCTCTGCCTGACTGCTACACTAAAATGCCTTCTTCAGAACCCTGTCCATCTGTGAATGGCAGGAAGGAAGAAATTAACACATCCCCTGCCCGAGGTTTGCTATTCTAGGAGATGTTTCCAAGATTCATTTCAGTTCAGTCACTCTGTGGTGTCCGACTCTGCGACCCCATGGACTGCAGCATGCCAGGCCTCCTTGTACATCACTAATTCCCGGAGTTTACTCAAACTCATGTCCATTAAGTCAGTGATGCCATCCAACCATCTCATCCTCTGTCGTCCCCTTCTCCTCCTGTCTTCAATCTTTCCCAGCATCAGGGTCTTTTCAAATGAGTCAGTTCTTCACATCAGGCAGCCAAAGTATTAGTGTTTAAGCTTCAACATCATTCCTTCCAATGAATGAACACTCAGGACTGATCTCCTGTAGGCTGTATTGATTGGATCTCCTTGCAGTTCAAGGGACTCTCAAGAGTCTTCTCCAACACCGCAATTCAAAAGCATCAAGATTAATGGCCTTTTTACTTTGCTTCCTCACCTCCCCTCATCTCTGATCTATAAAGGAACCTGGCATCCAGAACCCAATGAAATGGTTATTTTGAGGCACTAGCCTGCCATCTTCTCAGTCTGCCAGCTCCCTGTTTAAAGTATCTTCCTTGCCTCAACACCTCACCTGTTAGATTCACTGGCCTATGGTGCGGCAAGCAGAACAAGCCTGGACTGGATAACAGAGAGAAATGTAAGGTTTCCCAGAGAGAGTAACATTCTAATTTGGCTTGCATTTCTATCACTTTATTAATATTCTCCTTGTCAAGAATATCAGAGCCATATGATATGTTCTATACTCTACATCTAACATAAAGGATTAGCAAGCTGCCATTTCCTAAGTGACTGATACAGGTACCAGACATTCATCTAGGTGCTTTTCTCTTTTGCATGTTTTTTTTTTTTTTTTTTCCCCAGTCTTTTGCATATTCGTTGGTGGTTCCAATATCCAGCTAGGCCAAAAACTCAAGATTCATTACTGAGTCTTTTCCCCTTCACTCTCACACTGAATCCATTAGCAAGTCCTCACTCTTCTACCCCCAGCATATATCTGCAATCCCTACTTCTTCCCTTTCCACTACCATCACCTTAGTCTAAGCCTCCATCATCACTCACCTAAACCATTTCAGCAGCCTCCTAAATGACCATTTCCTCTCTTCTTCCTCATCAGGCTTATCTTTTCTTACAACAGGGATTGTTTCACAATTTAGATTAATTATGCTACCTGCTGGCTTAAACTAATTGATGTCTTCCCATTCACCCTTAGAATAAATAGAAAACTTAACACCACATTCTACAAGTAGCCTCCAACCTACTCCCATAATTTGCTCCTGTACCTGTAAAACCTTATCCCATATAATCCTCTCCCCTCATTCCACACTAGTCACATTTCTGCTCCAGATTCATGCCTTTGCTGCTGAGATTTTGCAAGCCCTGGTCCCTCTGCCTGGGACTCTCTTCCTTCATATTGTTGCTTAAATGGCTCATTCCCATCTTCCTATACTCCTTGCCTCAGCTTAAAAAGTTTCTATCCCAGGGAAGCTTTTCTAAGATTGTATCTCCTACAAACCCCACCCCATTAACTTAAAACATCATCTTGATTATTTTATTTATGAACTTATTATCAGGGTACCAACTGTGATGTTTTCAAGAAGAGGATTTATTACCCATTATGAGCTCCATCACATTTTCAAAGCCAAGTCAAATGACATAAAAATACATTATAAGCAATATGACTGCCGTATAAAACACAGTTTCAGGATAACTATATTCAAAATAGGTTACAGTGCTTAACGTCTATGTAAAATCCTAGACAAGTTTTTTATTATCCTCAAATATTATTCTTTAACTCATTTGTTTATTGTCTGCCTGGCACACTAGAGTGTAAACTTCCAGGGGTTGCCAATACAAAATAGCACATGATTCAATAAATTGACATCAGTTTAGAAAAAATTGAATCAACTCACAGGCACAACTAGAATCATAAAATCAATAGAATATGAAGTACATGATCTTTCCATTGCCTTTTCTTCTCTCACCCTTCAGTTACTTAAGTTCTTGATTCATTTACTCAAATATTTAATGAGTATTACATATCTAGGGTCTGAGGATACAGAGTTGAAAATACAAACAAAAATCACTGCCCTCAAAAATTTTATATTTTAGCTGAAGGAGACAGACAAATGAATATAATAAATAAGTAAACTAAAAATGACCCTTGAATGACATGGATTTGAATATCACAGGTCCACTTAAGTGTGTGTGTGTGTGTGTGTGTGTTTTTTTCCATTAACAAAACCCAATCTGATCAGAGGTTGTCTGAATCCATGGATGAGAAACCCAGATTTTCTACTGTGTGGGGGATAGACTGACCTAACCCTGCCTTGTCCAAGGGTCAACAGTATATGGTAAGTTAAATTATGGGAAAAATAAATCAGAGTAAGGAAATAGGAAGTATCAAGAGAAAAGTGGTAAATTCAAATCGGGCCATCACCACCGGGAACACGTAGGCATAGCGTCAAAGGCTGTAAGTTGCAATTTGTCAGGATAGGTCTCACTAAACTTGGTAGTTGTCGGGATCTTAGTCATCGCATGATGGACCAGAAAGAGATCTTAGAGGTCTCTTTGTAATGGGGGCTCCCAATTGGAAACTAAGCCACAAGTTTCTGAAGAGATTCAAATATTGATACAACTGAGAATGTTCAGGGTAAGCCTGAACATGCCTGAACTCAGTTCACCTGCACTCTTTCTTTGTTTTGGTTTGTTAGTTTGCTTGGTGTATATTTGACTTCATTATGTTTTATTTTGTGTGTGAGCACAATAAACAAGATTAACTTCCTGACCCAAATCTGTAAATATGTGTCTTGGTCTCAAGAATAAATTTAAACTGTCGCTTCACACATGAGGGCTTCCCTGGTGGCTCAGAGGGTAAAGAGCCTGCCTATAATGCAGGAGACCTGGGTATGATCCCCGGGTTGGGAAGATCCCCTGGAGAAGGAAATGGCAAGCCACTCTAGCACTCTTGGAGAATTCCATGGATGAAGGAGCCTGGTAGGAATACAGTCTATGGGATTGCAAAGAGTCGCATGTGACTGAGCAACTTCACTTCACACATTAGCTGGTACAAACCAAGCACTTAGGCATTGTTAGTGATCAAGATCCTTTTTATTACTGTTATCCTCATTATCTCATTTAATCCTCATGGCAGCATTTTGAAGGAGGTCCTAGTATTACTTTATTTAACAGATAAGAATTGGAGAAGGAAATGGTAACCCACTGCAGTATTCTTGCCTGGGAAATCCCATGGACAGAGAAGCCAGGTAGCCTACAGTGCAAAGAGGTCTGTAGAGGGGTCTAAAAGGCGTTATAGAGTCAGGCACAACTTAGCAACTAAACGATGATGGACAGATAAGAATACTGAGAGTAGAGAGCGTAGATTAAGCTAACTTCTCAAGTGAATCCAAATAGTCTATTAAAATTATATTCAATTAAATTATACAAACAGATTTAGTTATCATTTGAGAGAATGGGAGCTTAGAGAAGACACTGTACTTCCTGTTCCATCTCCTCTAGTCTCCATTCATATTTTCAACAGGAAGAAACAAATAAATCTCCCTGCCCAGACTTTGCTGTAAAGACTGCAAGGACTTCCCCATCCAAGTTTACTGTCACCTCCCCTTAGGCATAGAATCAGAATGGTTTAAAAATGCCTTGTACATGGGGTACTGGCTCTAGTCATGGCCCAGAGCTTTTGTGATATAAGTGATTTTTTTAAAAAGAAACTCCAGGAATGTTGAAAATGTTAAAACATTTTAAAACAAAGACAAATCAAGTTCAGAGATCCAGAGTTATTATGGTATCTCCTTTCTTTCAGAAGTATATTTGGCTGCTGAATTAAGTAAGAACAGAAGGCTCAGGAGATGCTCTAACAAGCTGAAAAACAGCCAGGAAATGCACTAAAAGTACCAGTTTGGAATTGCCTACTCTGTCTCCCTCGAAGATAAGTTTAAACATTTACATGTTTTAAAATTCCCTAATCTGACTTACCTCAATAATTCTTTCTCACACTTTCTGATTTGTAATCATTACAAGTCAGTTTCTCTCCCAAAGGCAAAATCTGCAGAAATATATATATATATATATATGTATATATACATACACACATACACATAGATGTGTATCTATATTCATTCCAAGGAAGTCAACAGCTGACATGGTTTTTCTCTCCTATTTTTATGTTGCACACAGAAAGGCTGTAAATTAATGTAGTGCCTCTTTGCCACCTAGTGGGAAACTCAATATTGATACTTCTTCCCCACTTCTTGTTTTCCAAGATATGATGGAAGTCTATGCAAACCAAAAAAGAAAAGGGGAAGGCTTTATCTCTGCCTTTAGCATAGAATATCAGAAATACAATAAATGTTCTAGAGAGAAGTTTTGTCAGAAGCTGGATGTGCAGGAGTAACATTCTTGCAAGTCTAAAGTCCAATATTCTTTGATATGATTGTCCTATTATTTTTTCTGTATTTATCTTTTAGATTTCATTTCATCAGATCAATACTGTATACAAAGTCTTATTCTGAAGAGCCCCTATAACATCAGTTACATCCAAATTCAGTACGCCTGTCGACTTCACATTCACTTAAAAGAAAAAAAAAATCCAAAGCTCAAATGTCCAATAATTTAAAATCCACATCAACAACTTCCCATTAGCTACTTTATACATGGTAGTGTAAATATGTCAATACTACTCTCTAGGGAGCTCAGCTCGGTGCTCTGGGATGACCAAGGGTGTGAGATGGGGCAAGAGAGAGGTTTAGGAGGGAGGGGATATATACATACTTACAGCTGCTTCATGTTTTTGCATGGCAAAAACTAACAACATTGTAAAGCAATTACCCTCCAATTAAAAAAATATCCTTTGATAAAAAATGAAATTCACATCAATAACAGTAAGCACTTCAATTTAATGAGAGTTATGATATAATACGATAATACAGGATGTAATATGATAATGCATGTGAAATGCTGAGGACAGTGACTGTCAAATAGTGAGGTAGTTATTTGACACCCAAGTCTCTGTTAATTACCTCACATGTATTATCTTTATCTTCACTAATGCCTTCAAAGGAATAATTTTTCCCCACTTTATAAAACAGGAATTGAGACACTTTCAATGATAAATGGGGAAGCCATAATATGATTTTGACTATATGACAAAGGTCCATATAGTCAAAGCTATGGTTTCTCCAGTAGTCATGTATGAATGTGAGAGTTGGACCATAAAGAAGGCTGAATGCTGAATAATTGACGCTTTTGAACTGTGATGATGGAGACTCTTCAGAGGGCCTTGGGCTGCAAGAAGACCAAACCAGTCAATCCTAAAGGAAATCAACCCTGACTACTCATTGGGAGGACTGATGCTGAAGCTGAAGCTCCTGGCCATCTGATGCAGAGTCAACTCATTGGAAAAGACTCTCAGGCTGGGGAACATAGAAGGCAGGAAGAGAAGGGGATGACAGAGGATGATATAGTTGGATTGCATTACCAACTCAATGGACGTAAGTCTGAGCAAACTCTGGGAAATGGTGAAGGACAGGGAAGCCTGGCATGCTACAGTCAATGGGGTTGCAAAGAGTTGGATATGACTAAGCGACTGAACAACAACATAATATGGCTTGTGTCTGAAACTGAAAGTCTCTTTTATAACTGTACTCATATTGTCCAAAATATTAATAAAAGCTCCTAATAAGTAACAGTTATCTTGAGATATGATTTCATGGCAGTATTGTCTATGTTTTACATGGTAATATGCCTCTCTTGAGGTATATTACCTCATCTCTGGATGCCAGGTTCCTTTATAGATCAGAGATCAGGGGAGGGGAGGAAGCAAAGTAAAAAGGCCATTCATCTTGATGCTTTTGAATTGTGGTGTTGGAGAAGAATCTTGAGAGGCCCTTGGACTGCAAGGATATCCAACCAGTCAATCCTAAACTAAATCAGTCCTGAATATTAATTGGAAGGACTGATGCTGAAGCTGAAACTCCAATACTTTGGCCACCTGATGAGAAGAAGTGACTCATTGGAAAAGACCCTGATGGTGGGAAAGACCCTGCTTTCTCCTGAAGGCGGGAGAAGAAGGGGACAACAGAGGATGAGATGGTTGGATGGCATCACCAACCCGATGGGCATGAGTTTGAGCAAGTTCCGGGAGTTGGTGATGGACAAGGAAGCCTGGCCTGCTGCAGTCCATAGGATCACAAAGAGTTAGACAAGACTGAGTGACTGAACTGAACTGATACCTTTCTACTTCTATGGGTGCTTGTATGTTAAACCAAGGAGCAACAGCAGTTAACCAAAGTACCAAGGGCTGTGAATATATTAATAAAGATCTTAATGATACCCAATGACCTAAGAGAGATCCCTATTATTTCAGAGGACTGATGACAGACTTGTTACTATTCAAAACAGTGGGTTATCATCATGGAAGTCTGAACATCATGGGTTGATGGGTGAAATATCAACACAATGGAGGAGGAAGTATGGTGTGCTGGCTGGCATGTGAGAGTCCATATAGGATGGTAATTATAAGCATTGGTTCTGGAGCCAAATAAGCTGGGTTTGATGCCTCTGTCTCTGTCATTTATTAAATCTGTTACTATGAAAGCTACTTAATCCCATTTGCCTCCATTTCTTCATCTTTAAAAACAATACTACTTACCTCACTGGATTATTGAAAGAACTAAATAAGTAATTAAACTAAAGTCTTTAGAAGGTGATGTCTAGAAAATAGTGTCAATAAACCTTCAACATCATAATCAACCCCAACTAGATTGGTTGCTGCTGCTAAGTTGCTTCAGTCGTGTCTGACTGTGTGTGACCCCACAGACGGCAGCCCACCAGGCTCCCCCGTCCCTGGGATTCTCCAGGCAAGAACACTGGAGTGGGTTGCCATTTCCTTCTCCAATGCATGAAAGTGAAAAGTGAAAGGGAAGTCGCTCAGTCGTGTCTGACTCTTAGCGACCCCATGGACTGCAGCCCACCAGGCTCCTCTGTCCATGGGATTTTCCAGGCAAGAGTACTGGAGTGGGGTGCCATTGCCTTCTCCGAGGAACTGGATGGAATCTTAATTAATGGCACTAACTTCTACCTTAATTTCAAAAGCCCCAATGATGTTTTGAAGCTAATATCAAAATATTATTTTATTACTGAATTTTTAAACTGCAGGATTATAATCACAGGACATTTTAAGGTTTTTGTAAGACAGTTACAAAAGGTATTCTATATTCTTAATATAGAATCAAGATTAGAGACTAAGAATATTCTACAGAGAGAAAGTAAGGGGCAGCAATGCAG
>NW_011494960.1:2680431-2699142 GCF_000754665.1 Bison bison bison | reverse complement strand
AGCCAAAGATTAATGGGGCTCATTGTTGGTAATGAAGCAAGTTAAAAAGTTGAGTGTAGATTAAAACTCATTCCAATTAATAACAGGCATTTAAAAATTTCACACACGTTGTCACATCTATTATCTCATTTAATCTTTATGCTTCTTGCCTGGAGAATCCCAGGGACGGGGGAGCCTGGTGGGCTGCTGTCTATGGGGTCGCACAGAGTCAGACATGACTGAAGCGACTTAGCAGCAGCAGCAGCAGCAATCTTTATGCTAAACCTTTGAGACAGGACAAAGATTATTTTCATTTCTTTGAAGCAAATTCAACAAACTTTAAAAATTACATCTGTACCATAAGAAAAAAAAATTAGGATGCAAACTCAAGTTGTCTGATCACTTATCTGAAGTTCATTGTTTTTTTTCCTTCAACATATTTGTACTGAAGACCAAACAAGGGTTTTACTCCATGCTGGGTCTATAATGAAAAATCTCTTCACCACAAATTATGCCTTCTTGGGAATAATGGCTAGTAGGCCTGAAAGTTCACAAACATCTCGCTGGTATATACAGGAAGTGAGTAAGCTGTGTTTCCACACAACGACTTGTGTGGGTCTACTTCCTATTCTACGTACCTCTCAAGAAAATATATCTTAGTAGAGGTAGCTTTAGGCTACTCCACCTAATAGACTATAATGTCAGGAGATTTTTGAATATTGTGGTCAGCTGTATGCTACAGATACTCAATTATTCTAGTTGCTCTGTCTCAGAGGCAGCTTGTTTTCTAGCCACTAAATAGTACTGCTTAATTTCAAAGTAATTAACATTGATTTGACTGGTTTAAGCAAATACAATTTATGTGCTCCTGTGCCACATAGGTCACTGGAGACTATTTCCATAGTATTTCCAACAACTCCAATATAAGTAAATCCATATATCTGATCCTCAATTCTATCACCTGTAAAATGAAAAGGTTAACAGTAAATAATTCATTGGGTTAATAGAACATTATATAGGTTTTTGTACAGAAAAACATAATACAAGGTAGGTGCTTAAAAAATATTATTTTTTGTCACTATCTTTACTATTACTATTCTATTATACATATGAGAAAGTTAATTACTTAACCAAGATCATGCAGGTGGTAAGAAATATTGGCTGACTCTGATTTCCAGAGCCAGAAATTTTAGCCCTTCATCCATCCTGAGGCAGAAATGTAATAATGTCTGGCAATGAGACTGAAGCAGAGGGTCAATGAAACTAGTTAGAATGGTGACCGTCAGAAAGGGAAGAAAAACTTTAAAAACCTTTGCAATAACTTGACTTGATGAAAGCAATGACTAGATTCAGTGAATAGAAATATAAGCTAACGAGCCTCAGGGCAAAAAAAGTAAGAACAGGGATTATTATCTTAATGGCTCATTTGCTTCTAAACATTAAACCAGTGAAGGGTGGAGAGGATATTGAGGACTAACACACATCAGAAACCTTCTGTGCCTAAAAGAAATCAGAGAGAACATTGAAAGGCAATATGAGAAGATATAATAAGATGACACAGAAAATGAAAAGAAATTTACAATGGATATTTTTTTTAAAGAAAAGCCAAAAAGAATCTCCCAAATATACAAGAAATGGGGGGAAAATGAGAATAATCTTACAAATTAGTGTCAGAAAAAATTATGAGAAAGAGCGTGACATAAAAAATTTTGCCCATCAAAGGAAGCCATCAAGAGAATGAGAAAGCAACCTGTGGAATGGGAGAGAATATTTGCAAACCACATATCCAATAAGGGGTCAATATCCAGAATATACAAGGAACTCATGCAACTCAATGGCAAAAATACAAATAACCCTACTAAAAGGGGACAAAGAACCCAAATAGAATTGTTTCCAAACAAGACATACGACATCACCATTCATCAAAGAAATACAAATCAATACCCCAGTAAGGTATCACTTCACACCTGTTAAGGTAGCTATTACCAAAAAGTCGAGATATAATAATTTCAAGAGCACAGGGGAAGTGAGCAGGAGTGGTTCTGAAGAAGTGTAATGATTGGCTGACCCTCACTGACAGAGAAAGCTTAAGTTTTGCAAAATTTTGCAATTAAAAATGTTATGTAAAGTTTAAAAATAAAATAAAATTTAAAAAATAAATAAATAAATAAAAGTGAAACCTAAGCTTGTGCACCAAGCTAGAGAGAAACATGACCATATTTCATTCCTTTGTCAAGTTATTTCTAATCCTTATTGGGAGATTTTGAATAGTTAATATAAAAACCAGATTTTCTAGATGCACTTATAGTCTATTACTTAAGAAGTACAAAATGAACTAGCCCCTTTAACATACTATGCAATGTGCCTCAAATGTTAGAGTCTAAATTTCTGGACCATCTTTTGTAGCCTGTAGTCATCAGTGGCAATGTACCAATTCTTTAGGCTCTGTTAGACATTGGTTTAGGCTGAACAGTTATGCGTGTTTTTCTCTTTTGCTTTCAAATAAAACAGATAATAATGATAAATATTTATAAAGAACCAATAAAGTTTTCATATGTTGTTTCAGGTATTCCCACATGTCTAGTAAAGAGTGAATCACTTTATATTAACAATGAAATATCAAAATGAAGTAAAAAACATCCCTTTTAAAAGTGCATTAAAAATGATTAGGCAGGCATAAACCTGATGGAAGAGGTAAAAGACTAATATGCTGAAAACTATGAAGCAGTGAAAAAGGAACTTAAAGATGATTCAAAGAAATAGAAACCTAAAAACTGGTCTACCATATAACCCAGAAACCCCACTCCTTGGCAAGATCAGAGAAAACCATAATTCAAAAAGATACATGCATCCCAACGTTCATTCTGACACTATTTACAATAGCTAAGACATGGAAGCAACCTAAATGTCCACAACAGAGGAATTGAGGGAGAGGATATGGTATATACACAATGAAATACTAGTCAGTCATAAGAAAGAATGAAATAATGCCTTTTGCAGCAGCATTAATGTACCTAGAGATTATCATATTAAATGAAGTTAAGTCAGAAAGAGGAAGACAAATACCATAAGATATGACCTTATGGTATTTGTCTTCCTCTTTCTGACTTAACCTAGAAAAAAGTGGATTGTTTAACAAGAAATACAAATGGTGAAAAGACACCCAGTGGCCCAATGTCAAGAAAGAAAAAATTTTAGCAGTATACTATTTCATTATTTTTATGACCAAGATGAAATAAAAAGTTTACCATTACAATCTCCTTATACAAATATAAAATTTTAACTCATATTAATAAAATAGATTTAGAAGCTTTTAGACTCATTAAAAGTAGTGACCTAAACAGGATTTTCTGAAGTCAAATAAAATTTTTAATAATGGCTTTTGTCTAATAAAAGCATTGCAAGAAAAATACTAGTTGGCGCATTTGGATTTTAACTGCGTCTTTTTGAGTTGAAGGCTAAAATTCCACTTTTAAGTGTGAAATGTGAACAAATTTATTTTTTAAGGTTAAGGTCAGGTTCATGAATAAAACGCCTTGTTAATGATCAGGGTGAGTGTGTATGCTCAGTCATGTTCGAGTCTTGACAACCCCATGGACTGTAGCCTGCCAGGCTTCTCTGTCCATGGGATTTTCCAGGCAAGAATATTGGAGTGGGTTGCCATTTCCTCCAAGGAGTCTTCCCAACCAAGGGATTGAACCCATGTCTCCTGCATCCCCTGCATTGGCAGGCAGATTCTTTAGCATTGCACTTTAAAAGCACCTTGTTAATGATGTTATTAGCTAAACCAGGAGAAGGCAATGGCACCTCACTCTAGTTCTCTTGCCTGGAAAATCCCATGGATGGCGAAGCCTGGTAGGCTGCAGTCCATGGGGTCGCTGAGGGTTAGACACGACTGAGCGACTTCACTTTCACTTTTCACTTTCATGTATTGGAGAAGGAAAGGGCAACCCACTCCAGTGTTCTTGCCTGGAGAATCCCAGGGACGGCGGGCCCTGGTGGGCTTCCGTCTATGGGGTTGCAAAGAGTCGGACATGACTGAAGCGACTTAGCAGTAGCAGTAGCAGTATTTCATTGTGCATATACCATATCCTCTTGGAAGGAAAGTTATGACCAACCTAGATAGCATATTCAAAAGCAGAGACATTACTTTGCCAACAAAGGTTCATCTAGTCAAGGCTATGGTTTTTCCTGTGGTCATGTATGGATGTGAGAGTTGGACTGTAAAGAAGGCTGAGCACCAAAGAATTGATGCTTTTGAACTGTGGTTTTGGAGAAGACTCTTGAGAGTCCCTTGGACTGCAAGGAGATCCAACCAGTCCATTCTGAAGGATTTCTTTGGAAGGAATGATGCTAAAGCTGAAACTCCAGTACTTTGGCCACCTCATGCGAAGAGTTGACTCATTGGAAAAGACTCTGATGCTGGGAGGGATTGGGGGCAGGAGGAGAAGGGGACGCCAGAGGATGAGATGGCTGGATGGCATCACTGACTTGATGGACGTGAGTTTCAGTGAACTCCGGGAGTTGGTGATGGACAGGGAGGCCTGGCGTGCTGCGATTCATGGGGTCACAAAGAGTTGGACACGACTGAGCGACTGATCTGATCTGATCTAATGACTTATGTATGAAATATAAAATATGATATCAATAAATTTGCTTATGAAACAGAAACAGACTCACAGACACAGAAAATAAACTTATAGTTACCAAAGAGGAAAGAGGGTATGGGAGGGATAAACTAGGAGTTTGGGATTAATGAACTACTATATATATAAAATAAACAAGCCCTACTGTATAGCACAGGGAACCATATTCAATATCTTGTAATAAACCACTATGAAAAAGATTATGAAAAATAATATATACATATGTATGTATATCATTTTGCTGAACACCATAAACTAAAACAACATTGAAAATCACCTACACTTCAATTTTAAAAAGGAGAGTGAGGCCCAGCAATCCCACTGCTGGGCATACACATCAAGGAAATCATAATTGAAAGAGACACGTGTACCCCAATGTTCATCGCAGCACTGTTTACAATAGCCAGGACATGGAAGCAACCTAGATGTCCATTGGCAGACAAATGGATAAGAAAGCTGTGGTACATATAAACAATGGAATATTACTCAGCTATTAAAAAGAGTGCATTTTAATCAGTTCTAATGAGGTGGATGAAACTGGAGCCTATTATACAGAGCGAAGTAAGTCAGAAAGAAAAACACCAATACAGTATATTAATGCATATATATGGAATTTAGAAAGATGGTAACAATGATCCTATATGTGAGACAGCAAAGAGACACAGATGTAAAGAACAGACTTTGGGACTCTGTGGGAGAAGGCGAGGGTGGGATGATTTAAGAAAGCATTGAAACATGTATATTATCATATGTGAAACAAATCACCAGTCCAGGTTTGATGAATGAGACAGGGTGCTCAGGGTAGGTACACTGGGATGATCCTGAGGGATGGGGTGGGGAGGGAGGTGGGAGGGGGGTTCAGGATGGGGAACACATGTACACCCATGGCTAATTCATGTAAATGTATGGCAAAAACCACCACAATATTATAAAGTAATTAGCCTCCAATTAAAATGAATAAATTAAAAAAAGAGTGAATGAGACCTAGGGAAGCAAAGGGCAATTGGCATCAAATATTGTATATTACTTCTTATATGGGTCAAACTTAAAGCCAACTTTAACTAAGGTAACTTAGTTAACTAAGGTAACTAAGGTATGTAGTTACTTTAAAAGTTTGTCATCGTCATTTCAATTAAAATTCTGTGGCACTTCTGTTAGCAATTCGTCTACACAGTGTCCTGCTGCTGCTGCTGCTGCTGCTGCTGCCGCCAAGTCGCTTCAGTCATGTCCGACTCTGTGCGACCCCATAGACGGAAGCCCAACAGGCTCCCCCGTCCCTGGGATTCTCCACTGTTAACAAAATGATCATCATGTGCATTGCATTGTGGTAGTATCTACACTTGACGCCTGTTGACAAGTGCATTCAAAAACAATAAAACCAACAATCATTGCTAGGCTCCACATCAGGTTTTGTATGGTGATTCTAGTTAATCAAATGGCTGATTCAGGTATGTTCCTAATTCATGTTAAACTATTCTAACTTTACTTTTCTCTTGCCAAACAAACAAAACATATAAAAGCTACTGGTTTGGGGTGACTCTGAGCTAAACTCAGGCCTTAGAAGGACAAACAATACATCACTTCATGTCCATAAGTGTATATGCTATCTTATTGCAAACCCAGTACTCTGATCTCAGGACTGCTTCTCACTCTTAAAAATTATTAAGGACCCTAGAAAACATTTTTATATGTGACTTATATTTATTGATAGTTATCATATTAGAAATCCAATTGAGGTATTTTGTAAATATTTTAAATACATTACTAAATTTATCACATATGAACAAAGATAACATTTTTGTGAGAAAAAAATTTTATTTTCAAAAAAAATATTGACAAGTATGGCACTGATTATAGTTTTTAAAATCTACTTAAACTCTTACCTAATGGAGGACAGCTAGCTTTTCTTACCTACTCTTGCATTCAATTTTTTATGACAGCACCTGTGACGTAGCCTCGGAAAAACTCCCCTGCACACCCATGAGAAAATGAGAGTTAAAAAGGTAAAAAATGTCTTAGTACTGTTACAAAAATAATTTTTGATCTTGTGCAGTCCCTGGGACCATATGTTGAGAATCACTACTGTACTATATAAAGCAAGTTAAATAATCACAATGAGATCAGTACAGCAATAGCATCATTGAATAACTGCTACTAGGTCATAGAAGGAAATTGTAAAGCAACTGTTGCTTAAAGTAACTTACTTATTGAAGAAGAGTGAATGGTACCTAAGGAGAGAGAACACGGCAAAGATGCACAGGTAAAGATGTACAGATGTATATCCTATGAACATAGTTTATAGGAATGATAGGAAGAAATAGCAAATAAAAACAAAGGAAAGCGATATATAAAACTGGTAGAGCAGACCTGTGGTAGAACAAGATGATTTCTGTATGCCTTGCTTAAAATATTTGGATTCTATTTGTGTAATATATAGAAAATTTTAAAGTAGAGAAGTGACAAGTGTAACATGGTGGTTTAAAAAAATATTTAAAATTTCAGCAATGTGATGCGAAGCAATTAACTTAGCCATTTAGCTCTCATCCATAAAAACTGGAACAATACTATCACTCTCCATTCTCTTAGCAAACTTACAGAGTTGCTTGGAGACAGAAATGATAATAAAATGATTTTAGCTCACAATCTCAGGTCTCACACAGGATAAATGCTACATAAACATCAGTGATTATTACCGTGATTGTTACCACATATATATTTTAGAAATGTTATTCTGGGGGCAGAGAAGAGACAGAATAGGGGGAACGGTAGAATAGGGAGGGCAGAAGAAAGCTGTTAGGAGTCTGCAATACACTTGGTGAGAGATGATAGGGAATTATCTAAGCTAAAGCTGTGACTCAAAGAGGGGTTGAACCTGACAGACACTGAAGGGAATGAAATAACAAGATATGGCCACACCTTGGGTAGGAGAGATATTTGTGGCCTATTAAAGCTTCTCACCTAGTTTAATTGGTGAACTGGGCAAAAGTCAGTAGTCAAGACTGGGAATAAAACAAGATGTTCATTTTGCCTTGTTTTGCAGGAGGAGAGAGAAAGGAAAATGAATTTGAATGATAAAATTGGAAAGGCGCTGAAGAGTAAGATATTGTCCAAACACGCAAGGAGATTATCAGTTCATTTCAGTCACTCAGTCATGTCTGACTCTTTGTAACACCACGGACTACAGCATACCAGGCTTCTCTGTCCATCACCAACTCCCAGAGCTTGTTCAAACTCATGTCCATCAAGTTGGTAATGCCATCCAACCATCTCATCCTCTGCCATCCCTTTCTCCTCCTGCCTTCAATCTTTCCCAGCATCAGAATATTTTCCAATAAGTCAGTTCTCCATATCAGGTGGCCAAGTATTGGAACTTCAGCTTTAGCATTAGTCCTTCCAATGAATATTCAGGACTTATTTCCTTTAAGATTAACTGGTTTAATCTCCTTGCTGTCCAAGGGACTCGCAAGAGTCTTCTCCAACACCACAGTTCAAAAGCATCAATTCTTCAGCGCTCAGCTTTCTTTATGGTCCAACTCTAACATCCATACATGACCACTAGAAAAACCATAGCTTTGACTATACAGACCTTTGTGGGTAAAGCAATGTCTCTGCTTTTTAATACGCTGTCTGGTTTCTCATAGCTTTTCTTCCAAGGGGCATCTTTTAATTTCAAGGCTGCACTCACCACCTGTAGTGATTTTGGAGCCCAAGAAAATAAAGCCTGTCACTGCTTCCATTGTTATATATAAAATTCCCAGGAGATTATAATCGTTATAAAACAAGAAATAGCTAAGCAATGTGCCACTTTTTCTAAGGAAAGGAAGAGATCAGAGAGGAAGAAAATAGAGGAATAAGGTTTATTAATGAAGTACTAAATGAACAAATCTTCTTCCCAAAGAACTGCTCTATCTCCTGAGTTCTTTAACTTAATAAGTGGCCTAACCATGGACTGTAGCCCCGCAGGCTCCTCTATCCAAGGAATTCTCCAGACAAGACTATTGGAATGGAAAGCCATTGTCAGGGGACCTTCCCAATCCAGGGAACAAACCCGGGTCTCCTGCATTGCAGGTGGAGAACAAAATATACTTTTTAAATTAGTCAACCCTTGAGGTATGTTTTGACAAAAGCAACTGAGGCCAAACCTACATAGAGCTTTTCTACTGAGATGGTTGGAAACTGAACTAATTTTGTAAGAAAACATTTTCCCTTGTGTACGTGTCTATAATTCTAGATTAGCCCAGACTTCAACTGTAGCTCACATTCAGTGGTTTTAATCTGAGTTTGCTTTATGAGTTCACTGTGAGAGGATTTAAAAGGTAGACAAAAATCCTTTCCCTAAAATGTATTATTATAATCCTATTTGCTTGACTAACTTTCTGTGAAACATAAATGTTAAAATACTGAGGAGCTGGAAGGTCACAACAGAATACCTGTGGTTATTGTGGATGATAAACCATTTACCTTGTGAGTTTACATGATTTTCTATGCATACTAATTGTAACAATCTATGAAGGCAATGGCAACCCACTCCAGTACTCTTGCCTGGAAACTCCCATGGGCGGAGGAGCCTGGTGGGCTGCAGTCCATGGGGTCGCTAAGAGTCAGACACAACTGAGCAACTTCACTTTCCCTTTTCACTTTCATGCATCAGAGAAGGAAATGGCAACCCACTCCAGTGTTCTTGCCTGGAGAATCCCAGGGACAGCGGAGCCTGGTGGGCTGCCATCAGGGGGTCGCACAGAGTCGGACATGACTGAAGTGACTTAGCAGCAGCAGCAGTATGCCAAACCAAAAAAAAAAAAAGTGAGACACTATTAATACATCTGAAATAAGAATGATTCTGAATCTTGACTAACACATTAGTAAACATGAAATTTTCCCCAGAAACTCTGTTTATAGCTTCTACTCTTAATGTGGAAGGCAGTGTATTAAAGGCAGAGACACCACTTTGCTACCAAAGGTTTGCCTAATTAAACTTGTGATTTTTCCAGAATCAGAAATGGATGTGAGAGTTGGATGGTAAAGAAGGCTGAATGTAGAAGAACTGATGCTTTTGAATTGTGGTGCTGGAGAAGACTCTTGAGATTCCCTTGGACTGCAACAAGATCAAACTAGTCAATCCTAAAGGAAATCAGTCCTGAATACTCATTGGAAGAACCGATGCTAAAGCTCAAACTCCAATATTTTGGCTACCTGATGCAAAGAGCCAACTCTTTGGAAAATACCCTGATCCTGGGGAAAACTGAGGGCAGGAAAAGGAGGTGACAGAGGATGAGATGGTTGGATGGATAGTATCACCGACTATGGGCATGAGTTTGAGCAAACTCCAGGAGACAGGGAAGGCCAGGGAAGCTTGGCATGCTGCAGTCTATAGGGTCACAAAGAGTCAGATACACTGAGCGACTGAACAACAGTTAATGTATGTACATGTGTGTCTGTGCTAAGTTGCCTCAGTCATGTCCTACTCTTTGCCACCAGATGGACTGTGGCCCACCAGCTCTTCTGTCCGTGGAATTCTCCAGGCAAGAATACTGGAGTGGGCGGACATGCCCTCCTCCAGGGGATTGTCCCTACCCAGGGATCAAACCCACATCTCTTATGTCTCTTGCATTGCAGACAGATTCTTTACCATCTGAGTAAAAGAGTTCAAATAGTAGTAAATAAAATCAGTTTCAAAAGATAAAGTAATAATTACCTATAGAAAATTAAGTTTTAAGTACCACTAATAACAATAAAGGACAGAAATGGTATGGACCTAACAGAAGCAGAGGATATTACGCAGAGGTGGCAAGAATACACAGAAGAACTGTACAAAAAAGATCTTCATGATCCAGATAATCACGATGGTGTGATCACTCACCTAGAGCCAGATATCCTGGAATGTGAAGTCAAGTGGGCCTTAGAAAGCATCACTACGAAGAAAGCTAGTGGAGGTGATGGAATTCCAGTTGAGCTATTTCAAATCCTGAAAGATGATGCTGTGAAAGTGCTGCCCTCAATATGCCAGCAAACTTGGAAAACTCAGCAGTGGCCACAGGACTGGAAAAGGTCAGTTTTGTTTCCAATTCCAAAGAAAGGCAATGCAAAGAATGCTCAAACTAACGCACAATTGCACTCATCTCACATGCTAGTAAAGTAATGCTCAAAATTCTCCAAGCCAGGCTTCAGCAGTACGTGAACCTTGAACTTCCTGATGTTCAAGGTGGTTTTAGAAAAGGCAGAGGAACCAGAGACCAAATTACCAACATCCGCTGGATCATCGAAAAAGCAAGAGAGTTCCAGAAAAACATCTATTTTTGCTTTACTGACTATGCCAAAGCCTTGGACTATGTGGATCACAATAAACTATGGAAAATTCTGAAAGAGATGGGAATACCAGACCACCTGACCTGCCTCTTGAGAAATCTGTATGCAGGTTAGGAAGCAACAGTTAGAACTGGACATGGAACAGCAGACTAGTTCCAAATAGGAAAAGGAGTATGTCAAGGCTGTATATTGTCACCCTGCTTATTTAACTTCTCTGCAGAGTACATCATGAGAAACGCTGGGCTGGAAGAAGCACAAGCTGGAATCCAGATTTCCGGGAGAAATATCAATAACCTCAGATATGCAGATGGCACCACCCTTATGGCAGAAAGTGAAGAGGAACTAAAAAGCCTCTTGATGAAAGTGAAAGAGGAGAGTGAAAAAGTTAGCTTAACACTCAACATGCAGAAAATGAAAATCATGGCATCTGGTCCCATCACTTCATGGGAAATAGATGGGGAAACAGTGGAAACAGTGTCAGACTTTATTTTTGGAGGCTCCAAAATCACTACAGATGGTGACTGCAGCCATGAAATTAAAAGACGCTTACTCCTTGGAAGAAAAGTTATGACCAACCTAGATAGCATATTCAAAAGCAGAGATTACTTTGCCAATAAAGGTCCATCTAGTCAAGGCTATGGTTTTTCCAGTGGTCATGTATGGATGTGAGAGTTGGACTGTGAAGAAGGCTGAGCGCCGAAGAATTGATGCTTTTGAACTGTAATGCTGGATAAGACTCTTGAGAGTCCCTTGGACTGCAAGGAGATCCAACCAGTCCATTCTGAAGATCAGCCCTGGGATTTCTTTGGAAGGACTGATGCTAAAGCTGAAACTCCAGTACTTTGGCCACCTCATGAGAAGTGTTGACTCATTGGAAAACAGTCTGATGCTGGGAGGGATTGGGGGCAGGAGGAAAAGGGGACGACAGAGGATGAGATGGCTGGATGGCATCACTGACTTGATGGACCTGAGTCTGAGTGAACTCCAGGAGTTGGTGATGGACAGGGAGGCCTGGCGTGCTGTGATTCACAGGGTCACAAAGAGTCAGACACGACTGAGCAACTGAACTGACTGAACTGAATGTTCTAGCTGATGAGGAGGAAATAGTGGTATCAAGTCAGAAGGGAAGAATTAGGAAGAAGAGTTAGCTTAGCAGAATAAAACAGATTCTTCTGTGATAAGAAACTTTTAGGTAAAGCAAATGTTGAGGCCTACAGGTTAAAATATTAGTAGGACTGGAAGTAGAAGTGACTTCTGGTCTATGTGGTTCCTTTATACCTCAATATTCTAGGAAACTAAGGATTCTCACTTGGTATTTATGCATCCAATGTGATTCTAACACATTATAGTCTGTTTTTTTAATTTTTTTTCTGTTTTGAGGTATTTTTATATTGACTGAGCTGTTGTTGAAGTTTCTCTATTCTAATTTATAAATACTCATTGGTTCTTGTTTATATTTTTTAACAAATGCAACAAAATCTAGTCTTAAAAACATTCTTGAATAGAATCCTTTTTTTTTTTTTTGAACATGACACTCATATATACTTTATAATTGTTCCTGGATATTTGCCATTTTATTTGGTTTCTGTTTACAAAGTGGTAGTTTATTGATTTGTTGGTTGAGCAGATTGATTTACTAGAAATGTGTTTTGCATAACCTTTGGGTAGCTGTATTTCTTCCTTATTAAAAGTTTTCAGACTTCCCTACAGCATAACTTGACAACTTCTGTTTCTGTTTTTCAGGAAGATTTTTTATTAATTTATGTTAGTTTAACAAGGTAACACATGTAACAAACTACTGGAAATTTCCTATCCAGATTCCAGAGAGAAAAATATAAAATGACTATTTTGACATTTTTCTTCCTGAATAATTGCAATTATAAACTATGAATTATTCAAAATGTTTTTATTTATTGGTACTAAATGGCTACTTATGTAGTTAGATTATACAGTTCATTTGATATAAAAGGAAATAAATCCTTCTTAGAATTTGGTAACGACTATAAATTATTAAAAGTGAGACAAAGTCTTACTTCAATAATAACTGCAGTTCAAGATAGTTAAAATTCATTTGGTTTCTTCTATTTCTAATCATACAGACTATTGTTAATTGGCAGAATAGATAAAATAGAAGAAATATTAAAAGCTGAACTATGGTCCAAATTCATTAGTCTATTATCGTAAGGAATAGAAAGCCAAGATTTTATTACATTTGGAGTTGTTTCTAAATTGAAAGACCTGGCATTATCACATACCCAAGAAACCTTCTACTTAGCTGAAGCTCATATTCTTCAGTTGAATGATGAAATGTTTTATCAAAAAAAAGTTAGCATCGATAAAACATGAGCAAAATAGAGTTCTTGATTAAGGCAGTTAGAATTGCTGCTTATACATAATTTCAGACAATAAAATCAAATGCCAATAATTTTTCTTCATGTTTCTTAGGATCACAGCTAAAAATGTGAGGTTTTTTTTTTTAGCTGTTTTTTCTTGTTTAGGATTCTTTGAAATGTGATCTTTATTTCTGAAAAATCTTTGTAAGGCTAGTCCTTTCTACGCATCTAGTCTGTTTCCTTAATTATGTTTCCTTTACTACTAATGCTTTTTATTTCCCTATACAGACTTAAAGCCTTGTCTGGTATCCTTTTATTTCAGTCTGAGGGTTCCCTTTGATATTTCTCATAGGTCGTCTACTAATAAGAAATGCTTTCAGATTCTACTCATGTCGGACTGTCTTAATTTTCTTTCACTGTCACTGTGTATATTATAGAATTCTTGGTTGACAGCTTTTTGCTTTCAGCACTTTGTTACACACTACCTCTTAGCCACCATAGTTTTGGATAAAAAGATATCAGTTAACTTTCTGAGGATCTTTTACACTTGAGGAGTTGTTTTTATCTCATTATTTTCAAGATTCTTTCTGTCTTTGTCTTTCAATAGTGTGATATTTGAGTTCATGTAGACGTCCTCTTGGTTTATCCTATTTGGAGCTTGTTGAGCTTCTAAATGTTTATATTAGGGTTTTCTGTCAGATTTGCGATGTTTTCAGCCATCGTTTCTTCAAATATTTTTTCTGCCCTTTTCTTTCTTTTCCTTCTGGGACTTTTGTTATGTGCATGTTGGAGTACTTGTGGTTTCTCAGAGATCTGAGGTCATGTTCAGCTTCATTCATTTTCTCTTTCTGTTACTCAGATTGGATAATCTCAACTAATATATGTTCAAATTTACTGATTCTTCTGAAAGGTCAAATCTTCTGTTGAGTCCCTGCAGTGAATTTTTCATTTCAGTTACTGTAATTTCTAACTGAATAATTCCCTTTTGGTTCTTTTCTGTCATTTCTAGCCCTTTATTGTCTACTTGGGGAGATATTATTCTAAGATTTTCCTGTACTTCTAAGAAATAGTTTCCTTTAGTTATTTGAATGTATTTATAATAGCTGACTTAAACTCTGTCTAGTAAGTCCCCATTGGTAGTCCCTCATGGTCTATTGCTACTAAAATATTAAATGATATGATACAGTAACTCTGAGAATCAGATTCCCTCTCCTTCTCAGGGTTTGTTGTTACTGCTGTTTGTTCTTGTTATTGTTTATTACTTTAGTGACTTTCCTGAACCAATAATTTGGTATTCTTTGTTGGATATGACCACTGAAGTCTCTGCTCAGCTTAGTTATCAGCTAATAATTGGACAGGGATCTCAGCAAATGCCTTGGAGCCTGTCACTCCTTGTTGAGATGCTTTGTATGTATGTTAGGGAATGCCTGCAATATTCTGGCAATTTGGAACTTTGCCTTAACCTCCATGTTCTGTTGGCACAGAGACTCAATGTCAGGCAGAAGTTAGGGAGTAGGGCCTCTCGTGTATTCTATTGGCATATCCACAGCCTGACATGGGCATATGGCCTTCTAGATCCCTAGGAATATTTTGGAACTTTTCATACTCCCTATGAAAATCATATCCCCCCAATGTTTTTCTAATTTTTTATTGATGTATAGATTATTTACAATATTATGTTAGTTCCAGGTATATGGCATTGTAATTCATTATTTTTAGAGGTTATTTCATTAAAATTTATTAAAGATAATGGGTATAATTCCTTGTGCTATATAATATACCCTTGTTGCTTATCTATTTCGTGTATAGTAGTTTGTATCTGTTATCCTGCCCCTCTGCATTTGCCTTTTTTCTCCAGGAGTCACTGCTTTGTTTTCTGTACATGTGAGTCTGTTTCTTTTTTGCATATCCATTCATTCATTCGTTTGTTTTAGGTTCCACAGTGATATCACACAGTATCCATTTGACTTATTTTGTTAGGAATAATATTCTCTAGGTCCATCCACATTATTGCAAATGGCATTATTTTATTCATTTTAATGTGAATGTGAAAGTCACTCAGTTGTGCCCAACTCTTTGCAACCCCATGAACTTAAGCCTGAAGGGTAACTCTGTCCATGGGATTTTCCAGGCAAGAATACTAGAGGGGGTTGCCATTTCCTGCTTCATTTTAATGGCTGAGTAATATTTCATTATGTGAGCTTAGTCGCTCAGTCTTGTCTAACTCTTTGCAACCTCATGGACTGAATAGCTTACCTGGCTCTTCTGTCCATGGGATTCTCCATGCAAGAATACTGGAGTGGGTAGCCATTCTCTTTTCCAGGGGATCTTCCTGACCCAGGGATAAAATTCAGGTCTCCTGCATTGCAGACAGATTCTTGACTGATTGAATAACCAAGGAAGTCCAATATTCCTTTATATATATATATATATATACACACACATATATACACACACACACAAACATATATATATATATACACACAAAATATTTCCTTTATTCATTTCTCTGTTGTTGGACATTTGTGTTGCTTCCATATCTTGACTATTATAATAGCACTGCTATGAACATTGAGGAGCATGTGTCTTTTCAAATTAGTATTTTCATTTTTCTCTGAATATATATACTTAGGACTAGAGTTGCTGAGTCATATGGTAGGTATATTTTTAGATTTTTGAGGAAAATCTACAGTGTTTTCACAGTGGCTGTACCATTTCAGTTCAGTTCAGTTCAGCTCAGTCGCTCAGTCATGTCCAACTCTTTGCGACCCCATGATTCACAGCATGCCAGGCCTCCCCATCCAACTCCCAGAGTTCACTCAAATTCATGTCCATCGAGTCAGTGATCTCATCTCAGATCCAGCCATCTCATCCTCTGTTGTTCCCTTCTCCTCCTGCCCCCAATCCCTCCCAGCATCAGGGTCTTTTCCAATGAGTCAATACTTCACATGAGGTGGCCAGAGTATTGGAGTTTGAGCTTCAGCATCAGTCCTTCCAATGAACACTCAGGACTGATCTCCTTTAGAATGAACTGGTTGGATGTCCTTGCAGTCCAAGGGACTCTCAAAAGTCTTCTCCAACAACACAGTTCAAAAGCATCAATTCTTCGGTGCTCAGCCTTCTTCACAGTCCAACTCTCACATCCATACATGACCACTGGAAAAACCATAGCCTTGACTAGATGGACCTTTGTTGGCAAAGTAATGTCTCTGCTTTTGAATATGCTATTTAGGTTGGTCATAACTTTCCTTCCAAGGAGTAAGCGTCTTTTAATTTCCTGGCTGCAATCACCATCTGCAGTGATTTTGGAGCCCCAAGAAATAAACTCCGACACTGTTTCCACTGTTTCCCCATCTATTTCCCGTGAAGTGATGGGACCCGATACCATGATCTTCACTTTCTGAATGTTGAGCTTTAAGCCAACTTTTTCACTCTCCTCTTTAAATTTCATCAAGAGGCTTTTTAGTTCCTCTTCACTTTCTGCCATAAGGGTGGTGTCATCTGCATATCTAAGGTTATTGATATTTCGCCCAGAAATCTGGATTCCAGCTTGTGCTTCTTCCAGCCCAGCATTTCTCATGATGTACTCTGCATATAAGTTAAATAAGCAGGGTGACAATATACAGCCTTTACGTACTCATTTTCCTATTTGGAACCAATCTGTAATTCCATGTTCAGTTCTAACTGTTGCTTCCTGACCTGCATATAGGTTTCTCAAGAGGCAGGTCAGGTGGTCTGGTATTCCCATCTCTTTCAGAATTTTCCACAGTTTATTGTGATCCACACAGTCAAAGGGTTTGGCATAGTCAATAAAGCAGAAATAGATGTTTTCTGGAACTCTCTTGCTTTTTCCATGATCCAGCAGATGTTGGCAACTTGATCTCTGGTTCCTCTGCCTTTTCTAAAACCACCTTGAACATCTGGAAGTTCACGGTTCACAAAAATAAAGTCTGACACTGTTTCCACTGTTTCCCCATCTATTTCCCATGAAGTGATGGGACCGGATGCCATGATCTTCGTTTTCTAAATCAAGGCAAATTGGAAGTGGTCAAACAAGAGATGGCAAGAGTGAACGTCGACATTCTAGGAATCAGCAAACTAAAATGGACTGGAATGGGTGAATTTAACTCAGATGACCATTATATCTACTACTGTGGGCAGGAATCCCTTAGAAGAAATGGAGTAGCCATCATGGTCAACAAAAGAGTCTGAAATGCAGTACTTGGATGCAATCTCAAAAATGACAGAATGATCTCTGTTCATTTTCAAGGCAAACCATTCAATATCACAGTAATCCAAGTCTATGCCCCAACCAGTAACACTGAAGAAGCTGAAGTTGAACGGTTCTGTGAAGACCTACAAGACCTTTTAGAACTGACACCCAAAAAAGATGTCTTTTTCATTATAGGGGACTGGAATGCAAAAGGTGCCCTAGGTTCCAGTTAAACACACCTCCAGGGAGTTTTTATTTATTTATTTATTTATTTATTTATTTTACAATTTAACTAATGATCACTAAGCTGCAGGTTTGAGCTAACTTGTATACATATAAACTGAATTTTTTATCCTGAAGTGTTTTTAAATAATAATTTTAAAGATAATTTCTAACACCAACACTACCACCACATCTCCTGATAAGGGACAGGGGTTATGCACATCCATTAAAATATATTAATGCTGAAGAAACCTCAGTTCACAAAATCACTTGTCATTTTCATATGATTGCATTTCAGGATTTTTTGTAGTAGTCCCTGTTTTAAGGATTTAAACATTTCTATTATTGCTGCTGCTGCTGCTGTTGCTGCTAAGTCGCTTCAGTCATGTCCGACTCTGTGCGACCCCATAGATGGCAGCCCACCAGGCTCCCCCGTCCCTGGGATTCTCCAGGCAAGAACACTGGAGTGGGTTGCCATTTCCTTCTCCAATGTATGAAAGTGAAAAGGGAAAGTGAAGTCACTCAGTCGTGTCTGACTCCTATCGACCCCATGGACTGTAGCCTACCAGGCTCCTCCATCCATGGGTTTTTCCAGGCAAGAGTACTGGAGTGGGGTGCCATTGCCTTCTCTATTCTATCACTGAGTAATAGCTGTATATTTCAATGAAATAATTCACACAGTTAAATGTGATTTAATTTACATATCTCTTTAGGAGCTCTCCTAATGATAATTTTACTTTTTAAAATAAAATCCTCTGAAGACCATGTTAACTGCTTTATTTCAGAAATATGGTAATCTACAAAGCAGCCCTTTCATATTCATCCTTACCCAAAACACTCACGCATTGCTCCATATCTATAAATACTTTGAATTTAACATTTTCCAACCCTTTTGACCTTTTCTTCATTCATTTTATTCTCTTTCCTCTTTCCATTATTGGCTAAGCCTGTCTTCTATAAGCTGCAATGCAAATGCAAGAAAACACCTGATTTTTTTTTTTTTTTTTTTTTT
>NW_011494960.1:2660706-2680331 GCF_000754665.1 Bison bison bison | reverse complement strand
AAAAAATCCCCTTTTTTTTTTTTTTTTTTTTTTTTTGCTATTTGGCTGCATTGAATTGCTCTCCAGAACAATGCTGTATATTATATTACAGTGACATAGATTATAACAAGCATGGAACTCTTTTCTCATTATGATGAATATAATGAGATTTTCAAATCACATTGCTAAGTTTCCTATCTCCTCCTTAGATGATCTACATAGCCTTGCTTCACGATGCTATTATCTTTTTTGGAAATTAAAGAGAAAACAGCTATCAGTTTAAAGAATGTGCCACATACATTTTATATATGTATACTGCAGTTTCTCTGATTTAGGAGACATTTCCCTATCATGGAATTGCTCAGTCCATATATAATCTGTTTGCCATTGAGTTTAGGAGAATTTTGAATCACTAAAGATGATGATGATGATGTGTGTGTGTGGGAGGGGGGGTGGGCGTGGGTTGGGGGAGAGTGGATACATGTATACGTATGGCTGAGTCCCTTCACTGTTCACCTGAAACTTACAGGAACAGAATGAAAGGACAAAACAGGTGATTAAATAGTTAATCCCAAGAGATTATAAATAGAAAAATATGGGAAACTCCTGTAAGTTAATGATTACTCCAGAAAGTAGGTTTTCCTCACAAAATCTAGCAGGCTTGCTTAGCAGCAAAACCATGCAAGAGAAACACAGAACATACTCCTAAATGATCAAACCATGATGGCATGAGACCCACACCCTGCCCAGTGAGCTCAGTAACTCACCCTCAAACAGACTCTGTGCATACACAAAAAAACAATCATTTATGGGAAGATAGCTTTTCAAATGGAAGATGCTCATTGTACTGAAACCTGAAAATATTTCCAAAGTGCTATGACAGTCCTGGCCTGACCATACAAGGAGAGACATCTCCTGCCTTCAGTCTTTCACAGCATGAGGGTCTTTTCCCATGAGTCAGCTCATCACATCAAGCGGTAGTATTGGGATGTCAGCTTCAGCATCAGTCCTTCCAATGAATATTTAGAGTTGATTTCCATTAGGATTGACTGGTTGGATCTCCTTGCTGTCCAATGGAATCTCAAGAGTCTTCCCCAGCACCACAATTTGAAAGCATCAATTCTTCAATGGTCAGCCTTCTTTATGGTCCAACTCTCACATCCATACATGACTACTGGAAAAATCATAGCTTTGACTATATGGACCTTTGTCAGAAAAATGGTGTCTCTGCTTCTTAATACACTGTCTAGGTTTGCCATTGCTTTTCTTCCAAGGAGCAAGCATCTTTTAATTTTATGTCTGTAGTCACTGTCCACAGAGATTTTGGAGTCCAAGAAAATAAAATCTGTCACTGTTTCCACTTTTCCCCCATATATTTGCCATGAGTGATGGGACCAGATACCATGATCTTAGTTTTTTGAATGTTGAGTTTTAAGTCAGCTTTTTCACTCTCCTCTTTCACCCTTATCATCAGCTTTACTCTAATACAAAATAAACAGTTTAAAGTTTGGGAAAAACAAAAAGATGATGTGTAGTGTAGTGTGAAGAAATGCAAAGTAGGAGTCAGCTGATCTGAGTGCAGTTTCAGCCAAGTATCAGTTTCCTATTGCGACTGTAACAAATTAACACAAACTTATCAAACCTGAGTATTCATTAGAAGGACTGATACTGAAGCTGAAGCTCCAATACTTTGGCCATCTGATGCAAAGAACTGACTCATTAGAAAAGAGTCTGATCCTGGGAGAGATTGAAAGCAGGAGAAGAAGGTGATGACAGACAGTAAGATGGTTGGATGGCATCACTGACTCTGGATGTGAGTTTGAGCAAGCTCCGGGAGATGATGAGGACTGGGAAGCCTGGTGTGCTGCAGTCCATGGGGTCACAAAGAGCCGGACACAACTGAGTGACTGAACAACAAATGTCTTAAGACAACATAAATGTATTATCCTATAATTCTGCAGGATGCAAGGCTGATACAGGTCTCACTGGGCTGAAATCAAGACCTGAGCATGGCTATGTTGTTTTCGGAGGCTCTAGGGGAGAATCCATTACTTTGACTTTACCAGCTTCTTTTTCTTGTGGTCCCCTTTGTCCATCCTCAAAACCAGCAACTTTGTATCTTTCCAACCAGGGAAGACAGGGAAGACAGAGAAGCCTGGCATGCTGCAGTCCATGGGGTCACAAAGAGTTAGACATGACTGAGCGACTGAATAACAACAATAAACACCATTCTTCCCCATTAACATTCCCTTTGACCCTGATCTCATCTGGGAAAGGTGGAATTAGACAGAACCATATAGATCATCCAGGATAAGGACCTCATTTCAAGGTCTTTAACTTTTATCCTTCTTCATGTAAGGCAACATATTCACAGGTTCCAGGAATTAGACATGGACATTTATATTGCCTTGTTCAGTTGAGTTCAGTCGCTCAGTCATGTCCGACTCTTTGCGACTCCATGTACTGCAGTATGCCAGGCCTCCCTGTCTATCACCATCTCCCAGAGTTTACTCAAACTCATGTCCATTGAGTCGGTGATACCATCCAACCATCTCATCCTCTGTCATCCCCTTCTCCTCCTGCCTTCAATCTTTCCCAGAATCAGGGTCTTTTCAAATGAGTCAGTTCTTCACATCAGGTGGCCAAAGTATTCGAGTTTCAGCTACAGCATCAGTCCTTCCAGTGAATACTCAGGACTGATTTCCTTTAGGATGGACTGGTTGGATCTCCTTGCAGTCCAAGGGACTCTCAAGAGTCTTCTCCAACACCACAGTTCAAAAGCATCAATTCTTCAGCGCTCAGCTTTCTTTATAGTCAAACTCACATCCATACACGACTACTGGAAAAACCATAGCTTTGAGCAGATGGACTTTTGTTGGCCAAGTAATGTCTCTGCTTTTGAATATGCTGTCTAGTTTGGTCATAGCTTTTCTTCCAAGGAGCAAGAGTGTTTTAATTTTACGGCTGCAATCACCATCTGCAGTGATTTTGGACCCCCCCCAAAATAGTCTGTCACTGTTTCCACTGTTTCCCCATCTACTTGCCATGAAGTGATGGGACCAGATGCCATGATCTTAGTTTTCTGAATGCTGAGTTTTAAACCAACTTTTTCACTCTCCTCTTTCACTTTCATCAAGAGGCTCTTTAGTTCTTCTTTGTTTTCTGCTATAAGGGTGGTGTCAACTGCATATCTGAGGTTATTGATATTTTTTCCTGGAAATCTTGATTCCAGATTGTGCTTCATTCAGTCCAGCATTTCTCAGGTGTACTCTGCATATAAGTTAAATAAGCAGGGTAACAATAAACAGCCTTGATAGACTCCTTTCCTGATTTGGAACCAGTCTGTTGTTCCATGTCCAGTTCTAACTGACCTGCATACAGATTTATCAGGAGGCAGGTCAGGTGGTCTGGTATTCGCATCTGTTTCAGAATTTTCCACAGTTTCTTGTGATCCACACAGTCAAAGGCTTTGACATAGTCAATAAAGCGGAAATATATGTTTTTCTGAAACTTTCTTGCTTTTGTGATAATCCAGTGGATGTTGGCAATTTGATCTCTGGTTCCTCTGCCTTTTCTAAAACCAGCTTGAACATCTGGAAGTTCACAGTTCATGTACGGCTGAAGCCTGTCTTGGAGAATTTTGAGCATTACTTTACTAGCATGTGAGATGAGTGCAATTGTGCGGGAGTTTGAACATTCTTTGGGAATGAAATGAAAACTGACCTTTTCCAGTCCTGTGGCCACTGCTGAGTTTTCCAAATGTGTTTGTATACTGAGTGCAGCACTTTCATAGCATCACATTTCAAGATTTGAGATAGCTCAACTGGAACTCCATCAACTCCACTAGTTTTTTTCATAGTGATGCTTCCTAAGGCCCACTTGACTTCTCATTCCAGGATGTGTGGCTCTAGGTGAGTGATCACACCATCGTGATTATCTGGGTCATGACGATCTTTTTTGTATAGCTCTTGTTTATATTCTTGCTCCCTCTTCTTTATATCTTCTGCTTCTGTTAGGTCCATATCATTTCTTTCCTTTATTGTTCCCATCTTTGCATGCAATGTTCCCTTGTTATCTCTAACTTTCTTAAGAATTTTCTAGTCTTCCCCATTCTATTGTTTCCTTTATTTCTTTGCATTGTTCACTGAGGAAAGCTTTCTTATCTCTCCTAGCTATTATTTGGAACTCTGCATTCAAATGGGTATATATTTCCTTTTCTCCTTTGCCTTTTACTTCTCTTCTTTTTTTGCCTTGTAGTAAACTAGTAGTAAACTATTAACCACTTACAGTCTTGGTTTTCTCTTCACCAAAATGAGGATAATTACTCTTGTTGTCAACTAAGGTGGTCTTTTTTCACTTCATTCTTTGTCCCTATCCCTAAGAATTGTCATAAGGACTAAATGTGGTAATAAATGTGAAGTTCTTTGTTTATTAGAAATCAAGTTTTTATTAGTCCTGCACTTGAATGCAGTTTGCTAAGTTATTCATTAATTCATGTAGTCAGTAAATAACTATGGTACACTTACTATGAATCTAACGTTATTCTATATTTTATAGATATCATGGTAAACCAATAGACAGGGTACCTATTGTCACGGAGTTTCAGTGGAAAGATAGACAAGTTTTGGTAATTGAAAAAATATTGAGTGGCACTCCAATTAGAGTGGACAAGGACTACATTTCTAGGGAAGAAAGCAGAAAGTTCCATGACAAGATTGGAAATAAATTCAGCTTTGCCTTGCAAGACAGTGGAGAGAGGATTCCAGGCAGAGAGAAGGGATCTAAGATGAAACAGCAGGAAGGTCTAAGAGAGCATAATGGGCAAAAGGGAAAGAGGTAAGATCAGTGGGGTAGGCAAGTAATTGACAGCCTTAGTTAATTAAGCAGTGAGAAATGCTGAGGATTGAAATATATGTTCATGCAAAGACCACTGAAGTTTCCCTGTTTCTGTTTTATTGATCTTAAAAGATAGCTGCTGGAGAGGAATTTATTAAAGTCAATACAGTTTCTTAGATGAACCTGGATAATAAAGTAACATAATATTAAATGATTCTGTAGGAACTTTGGAAAAAATAAAACGTTAAAACCCATACTTAAATACTATCATGAATGCCATTCTCTTATTACAGAGTCCTGAGAAATACTTGGTCTTTGTCAACTGTGGTCTGAGAATGAGAGAAATACTGTCTTCATCTAAATATATCTTTATCACATCACCATTACTCTTAAAGACAAAGTTTAGCTGAGAACTATATTCTAGTTGGGTGATGTGGCATTAATATATAAAGATCTTCTTTTACTATCTTCTGACATCAATTTTCACTGAAGAAAATAAAATTTTATTCCTTAGTAGGTAATTGGCCTTTCCTGTTTTTACCAATTATTATTTTCCTCATATCTTTGGTTTTTGAAGTTTTACTATGAATTGCCTACATTACATTTTTCTCATCTTTCTAAAACTTCAATATAATTTTCAAATTGAGGATATAGATCTTTTAAAAAATCTTTCAATTATTATCTCCAAAAATGTTGCCTCTTCCACATTCTCTCTGTCTTGAATTTCTGTTAGATATATGTCGGCCTTTTTTATTTTGTCCTTCATGTCTTTTCATTTCACAGTTTTCTTGCCTGGAGAATCCCATAAACAGAAGAGCTTGGCAGGTTGCAGTCCATAGGGTCACACAGAGTCAGCCACAACTAAAGTGACCTAGCGTGCATACGCATATTGTTGGCTTTCATGCTATGAGATAGGGAACTCTTTCTGTTGTACCTTGGCTTGTTTGTAACTTGATAGATTTTCTAAAGCTGAGTCATCTTTATATACTTACTTAATAAGTATATTTATTTTAGGCTAGTTGGTTTTGTCTTATAATATTTAGCTTAATATATTTGCAGATACATTTAAAAGTAAATTTATTCTTTTAGCTATTTTTTTCTCATATTTTCCCCACTCAACTTTAGGATCAAGACTATGTCAACCTCATAAGATATCTTAGATAACTTTCCTATTTTTATTTTCTGGAACAACTTGTATTAGATAAATATTAATTGTCTAACTTCTGTGTATGAAGGTTTTTGTGGAGAAAGTGTTATAATTTCATTTCCAGTGTTCTCTTTTTCTATTTCTCCATCAGTTATTCCATTTTTTATTTTTTGTCCATTTTCTCTCTCAAATGTATTGACTAATGCTTTGTAATAATAATTTTACAGTGATTAATCTCTTAAAATAGATACTGTTATTCCTTGCTCTGTCATCCTGTATTTTTTTTTAAACAGATACTATCTCCTCTTGTCCTATTTTTTTTCCCTCAGTCTTACCTCAGCTTTATCAATCATGTTAGACTTTTAGAAAGGTATGCTTTGGTTTTATTATTTATCTATTCATATTTCCTATTTCCTTAACTTTTTTTATCACTAACTTTACTATTTCTTTCTTTCCTGATTCTCTATGTCTGATCCTCCCAACCCAGGGATCAAACCCAGATCTCTTGCATTGCAGGCGGATTCTTCACCAGCTGAGCCACAAGGGAAGCTCAAGAATACTGGAGTGGGTAGCCTATCCCTTCTCCAGGGGATCTTCCCAACCCAGGAATCAAACCAGGGTCTCCTGCATTGCAGGCAGATTCTTTACCAACTGAGCTATCAGGGAAGCCTGTCTATCTGTTCAGTTGTGTCCAAACCTTTGCAACCCTATGGACTGTAGCCCGTCAAACTTCTCTGTCCATGGGATTTCCCAGGCAAGAGTACTGTAGTGGGTTGCCATTTCCTCCTCCAGGGGATCCTCCCAATCCAGGGATCAAACCCTTGTCTCTTGTGTCTCCTGCCTTGCCAGGCAGATTTTTTACCACTAGTACCACCTGGGAATCACTATGTCTATTCTTAGACAATTTTTCTAGCTTCTGTTGTTGAAGTCATGGCTCTTTCCTCATAAACATAGTCACAGCTTTGACTTTTTTTTTAACCAAATACTGCTTCACAGTCATCTTGCAAACTTCCACACATGGTGCTTTTACTATCATCCGGTTCTAAGTATTTTGTTATTTTATCTTCTCTATTTCCTCTTTAACCAAGTGATAATTTTATCATGTGTTTTAACTTTCAAAATATATGGATTTTTAAGATATTCTTTGATTACTGATTTCTAATATTAATGCATTTTTGTCTTGCTAACAGAGAACATAAGCCATATAATACCAATTCTTTTAAATATATGAGTTTTCCTTTGTGCTCTAATGTGATGAATACTACTGTTCTCTGTCCACATTTCTTCAGGGTTGACTCATCTGTGCCCAAGCTGCTGGGATTATCAGCTGTCCGTGGCTTCCAGGGTATCCCACACTGGAAATCACCCTCAGATGCAGGGACATGTCTCTAGCAAGGTGATGTTCCTTCTCTGGTGCAGCTTGCAGGTAGTTTACTAAACTGACATGAGTCCACTTAGCTGAGTTTGGAAAAATTCTGAAAGTCCTTCCCAGCCCCAGAGCTCCCAGTAAGGTTGCCTGAGCTTTACCTGCAACCTTTCTGTGAGTCAGCTTCCGTCTGCCTAATCCTGCCATTCCCATTTATGTACAGCAATCTCTCTTAAGAGCACATCCCTGTAAATATTCTACATAGAACTCTCTACATCAGATTCTGTCACCAGGGGACCCAATATAAGACATTAGATTGTCTTAGTACAGATATTAGTACAAATATAGTGTGCCTTTGGAGAAGGCAATGGCACCCCACTCCAGTACTCTTGCCTGGAAAATCCCATGGACGGAGGAGCCTAGTAGGCTGCAGTCCATGGGGTCGCTTTTTGGCATGTGTATTCAGGAAAATGGGTAGTCTGTGTTTGTTGATATAAAGTTCTATAGGCACATTTTACACAGAGTTGATGCATGTTTATTATTTTTGTCATCTTGACTTAATTTTTTGAAAGGAGTTGTTAAAATCTTTCAACTATACTTAGTATTTTATCTATATCTTCCCAAGTATTATCTAAAGTATAACTTTGAAAGTTTTGAGACTCTATTGTTAGCTGCATAGGTATTCAAGGACGTTAGATATTCTGATCTTTCTCTGTATTAGTCACTCAGTCGTGTCTGACTCTTTGTGACCCCTTGGACTGTAGCCCACCAGGTTCCCCTGTCCATGGAATTCTCCAGGCAAGAATAGTGGGGTGGGTTGCCATTCTCTTCTCCAGATCTTTATCTGTATGTATTAATTTTCATTGATGCCTGGCATTTTTTGCCTTAGGTTCTTTCTGTTTGTTTGATATTACAATCATACCAAACTTAATTTGCCATTATTGGCCTGCTTCACCTTTTTTTCCTTTCATTTCATTTTCAGTCATTCTGTGTACTGTAGCTCCAAATGTGTGAGAGGATTAATGAATCACAAAGACATGCTCAACAGGGTTTCCTCTACCATGAAGGGAAAGAATGGCTCAGAGGAGAGGACAGCCAGGGATTCCTATCTATTTTCTCTCCTTCAGGCATGTCAACATGTCCTCACCTTGCCCTCAGGGGATGATTTCCTACCATGTGGCTGCCATGGGGCAGGAAGGACAGAGTTTCACCAACCATAGAATGAAGAGTCATACCCAGCCCAGGGTGAGCAGCCAACAGCAATGAACACAATCTGGACTGGTCACTTTTGAGAGACCATATGAATATTTTCGTTGATATTTATACCAGGATAACTGACATAAACCAGGGCTAAGCTGAAGAAATTGACACAGAGAGTCATCCTAATTCTCCTCTCACCATCTACCTCCACACTCTAGGCTAAGTACTTAGAACAGCATTTTGAGGGAGAAATTCAAAGAGATGGAGCAAAAGAAAAAAAACCTAACATTCTGCTCACAACTGAAGAGAACTTTCTCAGGTTAAAAACAAAATAAAACCGATATAGGTGCTAAATTGCTTCAGTCATGTCTGACTCTTTGCAACCCTATGGACTGCAGCCTGCCAGGCTCCTCCGTGGGATTCTCTAGGCAAGAATCCTGGAGTGGGTTGCCATGCCCTCCTTCCCGACCAGGGATGGAACCTGTGTCTCTTCTATCTCCTGCATTGGCAGGTGGGTTCTTTACTATTAGTGCCACCTGGGAAGCCCTAAAATCTATATATACAGAGCTCAGTATTTTACAAGAAAAATTAATAAGGAACAATGCCTATCTAGACATATCCTGGAAAAATCTCTGAATTAGATGAATAAAGAAAATCCTCTAAGCGTTTATGCAGAAAAAGCAGTTAATCTAAAAAGAACCAAGAACCACGCTTGGCTCAGCTCCCATCTTAAGATGTTTCATGTCAGAAAACAATGAAGTAATTTATAGATAATTTGAGAAGGGAAATAATGTGATCTTCAGAGACTACAGTCAGCCAATTTATGTCTTACACATTGATAACAGAGAAAAGATATTCTCAAATATATAAGAGCTAAGACTATGCCACTCACTTAACTTGAGTGACCAGAAAGCCAAAACAGTAACACACAAGTGGAAAAATGTGTAAAGAAAGCCAGGACAATGTTCCTATGGAGGTATACAGAAATGTAACATCCAACTCATTAGAACAGTGTTGCTGGCAGTGACTACTATAGAGATTAAACCCAGCACAGCACTGAATTTGCCAAAGTGGAAGTATTTGGAATTCCTTTCACAATGACACTAAAATGAAGCTAACGTATCTTGTTCAATAAGATTAATACTGTGTGAAAAATTTCCCCTAAACATCATTCTCAGGCAAGTTTATCAAAAAGTTGAAAAGTCTAATAAATATTATTGTAACCTTTTTATTGAAGAACTTAAGTCATTCTTGAAAAAAAATTCTTAGAAAGAAACATGCCAGAATGTTGAAGTGAATTTCCTTGGTTATTTGGGCAGGATTAACTTCGTTATTTGTATTTTTCTGCAGTTTAATATAGTAGTAAACAATATTACTTTGTAAATAAGAAAAATAAACTTCATATGAAAAAGCACCAGGAATTTCCTGGCAGTCCAGTGCTCAGGACTGCACGCTTCCACTGCCAGGGGGCCAGAGTTTGATCCCTGGTCAGGGAACTAAGATCCCACAACCCATGCAGTGCAGCCAAGATAAATAGATATAAATTAAAGTTCAAAATTAAAATAAAAAACCAAATGCCCAAATCTAGATTTCCCAAAGAAACATAGATTATTAATTATAAGCTCAGGTCAACTGTTCCCCTCATCTTCACCTTGTTCTCCTGAACTATATTTTGAGGAATTATTCTTATCTATTGAAAAAGCAAAAAATCTCTCTTCAGGCAACAGAAGATGACAGAATATATAAAGAGGAAGGGAATTCAGGTATATTTTAGTACAGTGTTTCAAAATCAAGAAGGATTTTGCCCCAGGGACATATGACAATGCCTAGAGACATTTTTGGTTGTCAAAACTGGGGAGAGAGTGGGCTACGGGCATCTAGTGGGTACATGTTAGAGATGCTGCTAAACATAATGCACAGGGCTGCCTCCCACAACAAAGAATCATCCTTGATTAAATTATATATAATTATATATAACATATATAAATTATATATATTACTTAATATATTAAAATGTATTAGATTTTATATATACTTAAACACAAGTGCAAAGAAATTGCAAATGCTGTCCAAAGTTGAACAACTATTCTATAATAAAAAGAATAAGCAATGAGTGATAATGCAAGTGATTATAGAAGAGTGTAGTTGTTTCTAGCCTTGAAGCAGAGAAATGGCCAAGGTGAGGCTCTGAATTGTTCACGTGGACCATTTCCATCTTGTCTTTATCTTTTCTTTAGACAAGGGGCCATGCAGTCCCCTAACTGGGCAGATGCAGATTTTTCCTGCTGTCCATCTGTCTCCCAGCCCACCACATTGGTCCTGAAGTACATCGAGGTAGTTATTCCTACTGAAATTTATAAATGAGAAAACGCTTTTCCTCCATAGTTAATGAGGACCTAAAGAAGGGTGCAGATATTTTAAGTCTCTGCCAGATGTTGTTTAATAATATCATCACTCAGCCTTTGAGGAGAATGAATTCTATCTGCCGTCTGCCAGGTCATTGGCCCTAAAAGTTTATAGTTTCATTAATTTTCTTTATGTGGACATAGACAAGGCCTAAGCTTCAACCCCCTACTTGTTCTTTATAAGGACATTTTCCTCAGGCCATTAGATACAGGCAGATATAACCAAGCTGAAGCTATCTGGGGCAAGGGTAGTGTTTAATTTTAATTTTCTTCATGTTAAAGTCAAAAAATTATGGATAGCCACTCAGTTAGAACTCTCAAGTTTGAATCATGTTATATTTAGTCGGGGGCCATTGGGTCTGTGAAGCTGAAGCAAATTGTGTGAATATGCTACCTATAGGGAGGTACCAATTTATAGGGGTTTCAAGGAGAAAATAAACATATTATCAAGGGGAAGTCTTATTAATACTCAGAAAAGTAATGCCAAGTTCCAATAAATGTAAAGCAATAAATGAGAGATTAACAATGAAGTAAAATATATGATATTTCAGGAATAGGACAAAGTTAAGCTCAGGTCGAAAACCATTAATAGGTTAAGAATCCCTTTTGTTGTCTTGTTAAAGATGCTTTTTCTATGTCATTTGAGGGTGGAAAAAGAATTTTCTTAAACGGACCAATCAATCTTAATGGAAATCAACCCTGAATGTTCATTGGAAGGACTGATGCTACAGCTCCAATACTATGGCCATCTGATGCAGAGTCAACTCTTTGAAAATCTTGATGCTGGGAAAGATTGAGGGTAGGAGAAGGGGGTGGCAGTGGATGAGATGGTTGGATGGCATCGCTAACTCAATGGACATGGGTTCGAGCAAATTCTGGGAGACAGTGAAGGACAGGGAAGCCTGGCGTGTTACAGTCCACAGGGTTGCAAAGAGTTGGACATGACTTAGTGATTGAACAACAACCACAGAGGGTCTGGACAAGAGTCCAATGGTTAGGATTCAATTTTGGTTTTAACAAAAATTTTAAAAGCCAAAGTTTAAGAAGGAAACTTGGATTTCTTTGGTGTAGAACACAAGAGAAGGGAGCTCGGTAGTGGAACAGGAACTGACAGTACATCCAGACCTTACGAGGAAATAGATTGAAGTAGATTGCAGTAAATCAAGGGATCTCAGGATGGAGCTAGGGAGTTAGTGTGAAACAGATGTAGATTCTAAAAGTGTAAGCAATCATGATTCCTGTATATTCAAGTGACTCAACTTTGAACCCAACCTAGATTAATATAAAGGTCAAATTTGAGAGGAAGTATAAAGATACTGGGATGGGAAGCTCAAGATTGCTTTCAAACCATAAAACCTAAGTATTGTAATTCCACGCAGAAGAAATAGGTTGTTAGACAGGCATGGTAGAAAGTATGCATGTTTTGGAGCGAAACAGATGTAGGTTTCAGTTCATGCTTTTTCTTACTGCTTGACTTCTAAGATTTTTCATCTGTGTCATGGAAAAATTAATACAAATCTCACCCAGAAGTCATGTCAACTAGAGACCTAGAAGAGTGTCTGGTCCATGCAAGATTTCAATAAGTGAGCTATTTGCTTATTGCTAAAGCTTATTATCGGAGAAGGCAATGGCACCCCACTCCAGTACTCCTGCCTGGAAAATCCCATCGATGGAAGAGCCTGGTAGGCTGCAGTCCATGGGGTCGCTGAGGGTCAGACACGACTGAGCGACTTCACTTTCACTTTTCACTTTCATGCGTTGGAGAAGGCAATGGCAACCCACTCCAGTGTTCTTGCCTGGAGAATCCTAGGGACAGGGTAGCCTGGTGGGCTGCCATCTATGGGGTCACACAGAGTTGGACATGACTAAAGTGACTTAGCAGCAGCAAAGCTTATTATATTTCACCTCAAGTTTAGTGTGCATGTATTTAGCTTCCAGTCTCACATGCCCTGCCACATACTCCTCAGCCTTTCCCTGAACTGGATACTGATCACAAAGCCTATTCTCATACTTTATCAGCCGTCTTACAGCCTGATGCAAGTTCTAGCCACCCCAGTCAATTTGCTCCTCCCCTTCACTATGCTTTAATCTGTACTCCTTGGCTCAATATATTCCCAGGCAACTGTAAAGGTGATAAACACTGCACCTTAACCTGGGCCCCTGACCTAGAGTGACCATGAGTCCCATCTTACCTGAAACAGTCCCCACTGGTGTGTCTGACTTCCTATCCAGTTAAAGATTTGTCATAGTTTTCAACTTTTATGAAGTTTCATTATTAATAATTGTATGAAAGTACACTGGAATTGATTTGGCAGACCTCCCTCCACTTGGCTCTCTCAGCTTCTGCTGTGGTTTCTCCAGTAGTGTATGAGCTGCATGGACAATTAACAGAACGCTCACTATAACAGGAATATTAATCTGAAATATAACCAGTGATAATCCCTCTCTGATTTCATGATCACTTTCAGGAGCTCCATTTCAAGAACAGCATATAGGATGGTCATTCATAAAATAAAGTGGTCTCAGACCTAAGTAACCAGGCACAGCTAACTCCTTCAGTGTAAGGTAATAGGGGACAATTATTTAAGTCTGTGATAGCTGCTAGCTACTCGACACATTAGCTTATTTTACTGTGCCATAGCATGCAAAATATATTAATCTAGCACACCACCAGCTAGAGGGGTTAGTGGGAATCAAAAGATACTATGGTTGACTTGTACATACAATATGCATGGGATATAAAGGCTGAGCAATCCTGCCATAGACCAGAGAGTATTCAGAATGCTCTTGTGAAAACAGCTCTATATGGTACAAATCTAAAACTGTTTATGTGATTTTCAGTAATACTTTAGTTTATAATAAATGCCTTGGCAAAAATGAGTTAAAAAATGAAAAAGTGTCTATAAAAAGTATAAGAACTGAGTTTTATTTTCTCACAAAAATTCATTTTTATGTTGTGCTTAAGTGGGTGTTCAGTCGTGTCCAACTCTTTGCAACCCCATAGACTGTAGCCGTGCCAGGCTCCTCTGTCCATGGGATTTTTCAGGCAAGAGTACTGGAGTGGATTGTCATTTCCTCCTCTAGGGCATCTTCCCGACCCAGAGATTGAACCCATGTCTCTTGGTCTCCTGCATTGCAGGCAGATTCTTTACCTCTGAGCCACTGGGGAAGCCTGGTGTTTATGTACTTGTGTAAAATATTTGTCAATGTTTGCCATCTACCATGGAGGCCAGAGTGACATCAGTGACCATATGAAGACATAAATCCGTAGAAGAAACATAGATGTCTATACTTCAAAAGTTAGTCATTAAAAAGAATGTGCCTGAAAATGACAATTTAACACTGGCAACTGTGTGTTTACATATTGCTGTGTGAAGCATGACTGTTTGATTAGATCAAATGGCTGTTCTTTAAAATTACATTTGCTCATTTTCAATTGCAAGTTTTCTTGGACATATACAAAAATAAAGGATAGCAGTGTGCTAACTCTATTAGCAGAAGAACTTTGCAAAGAGTTTTATATGATGACAGTTTTATATCTGAATCATCAAATATTTGAATTAGAAAAATCACTTAAGTCCAATATTTTAATTATTTCAACCAATTCATAGAATCATAGTGACACTATTTAGAGTTCATTCCATCAAAGATAAAATATCTGACATAACTTTAAATACTATTACAAACTCAATTTAAAAGTAAAATACTGAAGAAAAGTATTCGTTATTAGGATGACATGAATAGATACTTTGGTGGATCACAATGTTACGATAAAAACAATGTTCTTAGAGATCTATGGAACAGAAATCGACTTGGAATTAGTTGTACTGAAAATATAATTCACATTTGTGTGTGTGTGTATATATATATATTTATATCTACATAGAGAAATGGTAATGCACAGTAGTTGAACTATAACATTTTTAAGAAAAGTTTGATATAATATATAAAAAACAATGCTTTAGGATGGCAGATCATGCTTGCTGTCTATAATGTTTCATCAATTGAATTTTAGAAAAGTATAACTTTTTAAGAATCATTTTCTAAATAAGCATAAGACTTTTAGAATTATTTAACTTTTTTGTTAAAGAAAATCCTCTAAATATTAGTACCTCTTTTTTAATTTTTAAAATCTGTTTGAAATTTTTAATGAAAATGTTCAAAAAATGGAGCACAAAACAATGCTGCATAATAAGAATGCAACAAAGTAATGTCTAAAATGGTTTGCAAACATAATTTTGAAATTCTATAACAGCACTTTAATATATCTGATTTTTGGAGAAAGTCTTTTGATGGTGCTCTCACTCTCAATTATATGTGATATATTCTGTACCATGTTGGAATGAAACTAAGAAACCCTGTCATGTTATATATCTAATTTTGATGAAATTTGGAAAAACAACCACAGAGAAAAGTAATTAGGTGACTTTGTCCTGTAAACATATGTGAGGAGAAGAAATGCTATGAATGAAAACACAAAGTACAGTGGAAACATTGGACAGATTTATACATGTCAATACGAAACAAAAATCTGAACTGAGAATATACTTCTTTTAGAGCCATTTGTTCTAAGCCTACCAAGATTATCATACACGGTCAACAGATTGTTTTCTCTCAAATTAAAGTCCACCAGAGTCAATTGAAGATGTTCACTCTTTCAAACATGCTTCCCAGGTGGCTCAGTGAATTTGCCTGCCAATGCAGGAGACACAAGAGACGTGGATTCGATCCCTGTGTCAAGAGGTTGCCTGGAGAAGGAAATGGCAGCCCACTCCGGTATTCTTGCCTGGAAAGTCCAATGGACAGAAGGGCCTGGCAGACTACAGACCACAGGGTCACAAAAGAGTTGGGCACAACTGAGCACACACACAAGATGCAAGACAAGACTCTCAAATGTGCTAACCAGAAGATTGTAGGCAATTTTATCAAAACTTCCATAAATAAGTCTACATTAAAATACATTGTTCAGATAAATGTCAGTGATACAATATTAAAGATAGATATAGCCACTAAACCAATTCAAGCATGTGAAAATGGGCTAAGAATAGTTATTATGCTTGCCTAGTTTTTTAATGCTCAGTCAGCATAATGAGGGTTGAGTGGTATTTGTTTTAACAATCAATAATATCTATTTCTAACTAATTTTGAAAATAGTTTTAAGCATTATTATGCAACTTGGGGAGTAATGAACAGGTATTTTTGAAATATATATAGATAGATAGATAGATAACACTACTATATATAAAATGGATGACCAACAAGGACATACTACATAGCACAAGAAACTATGCTTAATATTTTATAATAACTTATAAGGGTAAATAATCTAAAAAAAATATACATACATGCACATATATAAAACTGTCACCATACTATACACCCGAAATTAATACAACATAGCAAATCAGCTATACTTCAATAAAGTTAAAGTATGTATGTATATTTATAGTTATTTCAGAGCATCTTTACATTCTCAGAAGTGTCCTGCTTTGGGCAATAAATCACATGATAAACTTGCCTAGCTTATTCTCTTTTATGTCACCTTCTTCTCCTAAATTGGGTTCAGCCAATGGATGAAAAGCTCACCTATAAAAGCATCTCTTTTTTTTTAAACATTTATTTATTTTATTTGGCTGCGCTGGGTCTTAGTTGTAGCACGTGGGATCTAGTTCCCTGACCAGGGATCAAACCTGGGTCCCCTGCATTGAGCGCACGGAGTCCCAGCCCCCGGACCACTAGGGAAGTCCCTATAAGCATCTTACAAAGAAAGGCAGAAGAAAAGTTGGGAAGAGAGAAAAGCAAGGGAGGAGGAGAGGAGGTGAAAGGGAAAGCAGGAAGGAGCGAGGCAGAGGGAAATGTCTCCAATGTCCGGTGGGAGAAAGGGTTGAAAAGCTGCTATGATCTCTGTTACACCATTTCAAATTTTCCTTCTGATTCTCTATTTTAATTATTTTTAAACTGAGGTATAATTTACTTGTAGTCTAATGCAAGAATCCGTTCCACATACTTCTCTACAAATTTTTATCTCTGTTTGCACTACATGGCCACTACCCAGGTCAAGGTTTATACCACATCCATCTCCCAGAAAGCTCCCTCCTGCCATCCCAGGCAACATGACCACAACCAAATCAGACAGAGGAAATCACCACTCTAATTTCTATCACCATAGATTAATTTTGCCTTTGTCCTTGAAATTCAAATAACCATAACCATATAATATGCACTCTTTTGTGTCTGACTTACTGTGCTCAAATTAATGTTTTTGATATTCATCCTTCTTAGCTTTGTTATGTTTTTGTAGCATTCATTCTCTTATTGATAAATAGGTTGTTTTCTTCTTAGGGTTATTTCAACCAAAGCTATTATGAATATTTTGCACAAATCTTTTTGTGGACAGATCAGCTTTTTTCTCTTGGATATATGTATCTAAGTGGTGAATGGCTGGGTCATAGAATGGTGAGTGTATTTTTAACTTTATTAGAAACCATGAGGAAATTTTCCAAAATATTGGAACTGTTTAAGAGAAGTGCATTTCAAGAGGAATGTGTGTTTCAGTTGCTTCAACATTTAGTAACATTAGCGTTTGGGGGGTTTTTTGTTTGTTTTTAATTTTTAAAAACACTATACTCTGATAGAAGTGTAGTGATATTGTGGTTTTAATTGTCAATTAACTCGTGAGTAACAGTGTCAAACAGTTTCTTCATAAATCTATGGTTCATTTGAATATACTCTTTTTGAAGTGTCTTCTGCTACTGAGTGTAGGGATGGTATCTTTTTCTTATTGATTCACAGGAATGCTATATATTTCCTGAATGAGTCCTTTGTCAGTATTGTGTACTTTATTATGAATATTTTCACCCAGTGTATAGATTGACTTTTCTCTTTTTCACCAGTGCTTTTTGATAAGCACGAGTTTTTAACTTTGATGAAGTCAAATTTATCATTTTTTATTCTTGGTGCTTAATATCTCACCTATACTAATGTCACAAGGACATTTTTCCTATATTTTCCTCCAGCTCTCACATTTAGATCTATGATCTAGCTCAAATTAATTTCCATATATGGTGTGAAGTAGATGTCAACACTTATTTTTCAACTGGCTATCTAAGTATTCAAATGTTACTTATTAGAAAGACTTTCCTTTCTTCCACTGAATTTTATTGGTATCTTTTGTCAAAATAATTATTTTTTCTTTACACAAAAACAGAGAGGGTGAATCATTTTGCTAACCAGTCATTATGCAATTCAGCACACCATGTCCTTCACAGAGAACAGAGAAATCTGAGGCCACCTTGGGGATAAAAACAAGTTGAACCTCCTATTAGCTTTTATAATCAAAGGCCAGCCTCACTGCTCTCTCTCATTTCTTTATAACTATTTCTCATTCACACAAGGAGTGCCCAGCTGCTATTTTTTCTTCCAATTTTTATTTTAATTATGTGATTCTTTGATCAAAACAATTATTAATAAGCATATATCGCTCCGGGATGGCTTTAAAATCTCTTCTGCTTGTTCCTACAGCGACACATTCTTAGTACAATGGTATGTACTTGGAAAAGTTCTAACTTGGGAAACCAGACACAAGTCCTTCCACTGATTGGCTCTGTGGATGACCTTGAGCATGTCACTGATCAATCCTTATCCTTAATGTCCCCATTTGACAAATGACATTCTCGGATTCAGTGAGGGAACCTGAGGTTTTGACTTGATTAACTGCATCTCCTTCATCATCTGTTAGTGTGTTTGATAGCAGAGGAAAACTGTTCCCTCCCCTGTTTCTTTCATTCAACTACCCAATCCAATTAACTCCAATTAAAATTTGTAGTTTCTAATTAGTTTGTCTGATAGGTTTTTTAAAAACCTCATAAGTGTAAATCTTTGGCCTCCCTTTTTCAGGCTTGGCAGCTGTCTTGCTCCTTTTAATTTGAGCTCCTCTCACCCATTTGTGCCACTTCTGATTCAATATTCCTTGTTCTTGTTTATTGATGGTCTTCCTCCCCCCCTCCACCACCACTTTTCTCCTTATAGTGGTAACACATTGTTTAAACAGAATTTAGGAGAGTCAGAAAGATTTAAAATTACCTAGAAACTATTCTATGCAAGGAAAAATGAAGCATTGTTACCGAATTTCAAGCTCAGTTGAAATATGTCAACATCTCAGACACATGTTTCAAACACTTCCCACACTGTATAGCACAAATCTGTATGTCATGAGAGATGACTCCTCTGTGACCTGTAAAAACTGATCATCAATCACATGTCCTGAGAAGTGCCAAGAAAATCCCTCACACCCCAATATATTTCCCATAGTGGGACATGTTCCTTGATGCTTGATTTTGTAAATTTTATTTTTATTTATTTCCATTTTATTGAACATACGTGCATCAAAATAAATTTATAAGGAATCTAAGTTTCTTGAGGGCAAGGATTTTTGTTTGCTTTTTAAATGTTTTTAATATCCCTATTGTGAACCATGAACTTCCAGATATTCAAGCTAGTTTTAGAAAACGCAAAGGAACCAGAGATCAAATTGCTAACATCCGCTGGATCATCAAAAAAGCAAGAGAATTCCAGAAAAACATCTATTTCTGCTTTATTGACTATGCCAAAGCCTTTGACTGTGTGGATCACAATAAATTGTGGAAAATTATCAAAGAGATGGGAATACCAGACCACCTGACCTGCTTCTTGA
>NW_011494960.1:2656191-2660606 GCF_000754665.1 Bison bison bison | reverse complement strand
AGAAATATCAATAACCTCAGATATGCAGATGACACCACCCTTATGGCAGAAAGTGGAGAAGAACTAAAGAGCTTCTTGATGAAAGTCAAAGTGGAGAGTGAAAAAGTTGGCTTAAAGTTCAACATTCAGAAAACTAAGATCACGGCATCCGGTCCTATCATTTCACGGCAAATAGATGAGGAAACGGTGGAAACAATGGCTGACTTTATTTTTGGAGGCTCCAAAATCACTGCAGATGGTGATTGCAGCCATGAAATTAAAAGACACTTATTCCTTGGAAGGAAAGTTATGACCAACCTAGACAGCATATTAAAAAGCAGAGACATTACTTTGTCAACAAAGGTCCATCTAGTCAAGGCTATGGTTTTTCCAGTGGTCATGTATGGATGTGAGAGTTGGACTATAAAGAAAGCTGAGCCCCGAAGAATTGATGGTTTTGAACTGTGGTGTTGGAGAAGACTCTTGAGAGTCCCTTGGACTGCAAGGAGATCCAACCAATCCACTCTAAAGGAGATCAGCCCTGGGGGATCATTGGAAGGACTGATGTTAAAGCTGAAACTCCAACACTTTTGCCACCTGATGAGAAGAGCTGACTTATTTGAAAAGACCCTGATGCTGGGAAAGATTGAGGACAGGAGGAGAAGGGGATGATAGAGGATAAGAGGGTTGGATGGCATCACTGACTCAATGGACATGGGTTTGGGTGGACTCTGGGACTTGATGATGGACAGGGAGGCCTGGCGTGCTGCGGTTCATGGGGTCACAAAGAGTCGGACACGACTGAGTGACTGAACTGAACTGAATATCCCTATCACCGAAAATAATACTATAAAATAGTATTATATAATACTATATAATAGATGCCTGATAAATACTTCTTGAAAGAACTTATAAATTAAAAGTGAATGCACTGAGGAAACCAGAAGGGAAAGAGACACGTGTACCCCAATGTTCATCGCAGCACTGTTTATAATAGCCAGGACATGGAAGCAACCTAGATGTCCATCAGCAGATGAATGGATAAGAAAGCTGTGGTACATATACACAATGGAGTATTACTCAGCCATTAAAAAGAATACATTTGAATCAGTTCTAATGAGGTGGATGAAACTTGAGCCTATTATACAGAGTGAAGTAAGCCAGAAGGAAAAACATCAATACAGTATACTAACGCATATATGTGGAATTTAGAAAGATGGTAACGATAACCCTGTATGTGAGACAGCAAAAGAGACACTGATGTATAGAACAGGCTTATGGACTCTGTGGGAGAGGGAGAGGGTGGGAAGATTTGGGAGAATGGCATTGAAACATGTGAAATGTCATGTATGAAACGAGATGCCAGTCCAGGTTCAATGCACGATGCTGGATGCTTGGGGCTGGTGCACTGGGACGACCCAGAGGGATGGTATGGGGAGGGAGGAGGGAGGAGGGTTCAGGATGGGGAACACATGTTTTAAAATTATTAAATTAAAAATTTAAAAAAATAAATAAATAAATGTAAAAAACAAAAAAAAAACAAAACAAAAAAACAAAAAATAAAAGTGAATGAACAAATTACATTAGTTTACTTGTACTGTGTAACTTGTTATTTTACCTCAAGACTTTTGTCCTTTACTACTAAAGATGCATTATGAAAACAACATACCTTCAGTACTTACTGATGCCAGCTATTATGCTCAAGGTTTTAATAGGCATCCCTTCATCTACTGCTCAAAACAGTTTTATGAGGGAGTCACTATTATTTTCATTTTTTAATCACTAAATTCAGGCTTAGAAAAAATAACTTATTGAAGGCATTAAGGTTAGTAAGTTGTAGAACCAGCATTATAATTCAATTACAAAAAAAGAGACACATATCAGAAAAACTTAGACACCAAAAAAAAAGCAATTTGACCACCCTAACAAACCTAACTATTTAATAACTACTTAGCAATAACTACTTAAAACTATTAACGTAATAACAATTTAACATAATTTCTTCCCTGATAACTCAGTTGGTAAAGAATTCACCTGCAATGCAGGAGATCCAAGTTCGAGTCCTGGGTCAGGAAGATTAGCTGGAGAAGGGACAGGCTAACCACTCCAGTATTTTGGGGCTTCCTTTGTGGCTCAGCTGGTAAGGAATCTGCCCGCAATGCGGGAGACCTGCGTTTGATCCCTGGGTTGGGAAGATCTCCTGTAGAAGATAAAGGCTATCCACTTCAGTATTCTGGCCTAGAGAATTCCATGGAGTCGGACACTCACTTTGTGACTTTCGTAAGCCACAAGCCAACATATCTGCTGTGAGAAGTGTATTATAATTCTGCCTAACTTTTCTGTCATGAAGTTTTGATTTTATATTATGGCAACAGAATATGCATTTTAAAAATTATGTTCTCTTACACCCAGTAGTAACTTGTTTTTATAGCTATGCTACTACTGCCACATTTGCCATTAATTAATTGCCTATCAGAGTCCCATAGAATGACACTATTTGGGGGATTAATCCCTTCTCCTGTCAGGCTAAAATTATTCCCACATAAAAGGCAATGATGATATACTATAAGGTATTGTTATTGTTTCCCTAGAAAAATGAAATAGCCTATCTCAATTTTTCTGAGACATAATCAAGTGCTTTATTTTGAAGAATTAAATTGGGAAGAAGCTTATATGTAAGTAGCATTTACTTACACTTTGCACTTCATCCTTTTCCTCCTTCATTCTTTTTATCTGCTCTGCTATTACCTTGCTCCACTTTTTCTTTCCTATCAGACCTTTACAAAAGCCTTTTATGCCAAGCAAATGCCACACATCCCTGAACACAGTTTAGCTTTATTAATTATCCCAAATCTCCCCCCCCCCAAGCTCCCTAATTTCAAGAGAACCATATATGAACTCCTCACCCTTTAATAAAAGGGCAAGGTTCAAGTCATTTCCTCTTCCTATATTTTTATAAAAAACATAACACCCCAGTCTTTTCACAAAGCACGTTTTTCCAAATCCTCTCCTCAATGTATGCCTACCATTCACATGCTTCAGATTCCAGTATATATTCTTCCAAGTATTAGTAAGTGAGTAATAATCTACATTACCATATTCTGTGTCATGGCATGCACTACTCCTTCCCATCCCATGTATACTCAAATTTCACCCAAAGGAGGAGTCAGAACATTCTCACTAGCCAAAGGCTCAGGAAAGACAACGGGATTGTGTAGAGAAGACCAGGCATTTCCTCAGTGCCAATGTCTGTTGAATGACAAAGATTCTGAGTCAGCCTGTACAATCACTTTTTTTAAAAATTAGAAACTAGGCTTAAAGAGAACTTTGTTATTCAGCCACTCAGTCATGTCCAACTGTATGTGAACTCATGGACTGAAGCATCCCAGGCTCCCCTGTCTATCACCAACTCCTGGAGCTTGCTTAAATGCATGTCCTTTGAGTCAGTGATATCATCGAACCATCTCACCCTCCACTGTCCCGTTCTTCTCCCGCCTTCAATCTTTCCCAGCATCAGGGTCTTTTCCAATGAGTCAGTTAATGGCACCAGGTGGCTAAAATATTGGAGCTTCAACTTCAGCATCAGTGCTTCCAATGAATATTCAGGACTAATTTCCTTTAGCATTGACTTGTTGCATCTCCTTGCAGACCAAGGGACTCTCAAGAGTCTTCTCCAACACCATAGGTCAAAAGCATCAATTATTCAGCACTAAGCGTTTTTTATAGTTCAACTCTCACATCCATACATGACTACTGGAAAAATCATAGCTTTGACTAGTTGGACCTTTGTCATTGAAGCAATATCTCTGCTTTTCAATACACTGTCTAGGTTGGTCATATAACCTCAGATATGCATATGACGCCACCCTTATGGCAGAAAGTGAAGAAGAACTAAAGAGCCTCTTGATGAAAGTGAAAGAGAAGAGTGGAAAATCTGGCTTAAAACTCAACATTCAAAAAACAAAGGTCATGGCATCCAGTACCATCATTTCATGGCAAATAGATCAGGAAACAATGGAAACAGTGACAGACTTTATTCTTTGGGGTTCCAAAATCATGGCAGACGGTGACTGCAGCCATGAAATTAAAAGACACTTGCTCCTTGAAAGAAAAGCTATGACCAAACTACACAGCATATTAAAAAGCAGAGACATTACTTTGCCAACAAAGGTCTGTCTAGTCAAAGCTATAGTTTTTCCAATAGTCATGTATGGATGCGAGAGTTGGACTATAAAGCAAGCTGAACGCTGAAGAATTGATGCTTTTGAACTGTGCTATTGGAGAAGACTCTTGAGAGTCCCTTGGCCTGAAAGGAGATCCAATCAGTCAATGCTAAAGGAAATCAATCCTGAATATTCATTGGAAGGACTGATGCTGAAGCTGAAACTCAAATACTTTGGCCACCTGATGCAAAGAACTGACTCATTTGAAAAGCT